>NW_008597499.1:14828-29897 GCF_000691845.1 Merops nubicus | reverse complement strand
CGCCCTGCTCGGGGCGCGCCCCTTACCGACGTCCTGGCGCGAATAAAGCCGTTATTAGGAAGTTTTCCCGATGGTTTCCGTCGGGGGGTCATTCCCGTACCTCTGGGGGCCAGGTGCAACCTGTGGGAGCTCCCGCCTAAACCACTCGCATCCAGAGAGCCTTCTGGAATTACAAAAATTCGAGGAAAACTGAGGTAAAATGATGGGTCAATGCGCATGAAGGAGTTCGCTGCCAGGTTGCGGTAGTGCTGCCATCCAGGGTGGTGGGAGGAAGGAAGGAACCCCCGCTGTGTAAGGACCTGACCCGACACAGCCTTCAAGCAGGGAGAGTGCCAGAGGAGAGGAAAGATAAGCTGCAAAAACCGTGTCTGAAATCAAAGCAACAAGGTCATAAAGGCTTTCTCTTTCCTCAGAAGAAATATCTGCACCCCGTCCCCATTCAAACTTACAGGGTGTATAGCATCATATCAGCTCACCCAACCTGGTCCCTCACAACCTGGGTGACCTACTTCTCTCATCATCCAATGGGAAACTCTACCCATTCCAAAACAAACACAGACCCAGGCTCAGCTGTTTGGAGTGTGCCCCAAGCAGACTATGAAACGTGCGGGTAACCAACACCTCCACAGGAGGGTTCAGGCAAGCCTGTGTCTATTACACACACTTGCACTCTCCTCCCAGGGCTATCAGGAGGTTCTGAGGAAAAGCAGTCTCTACAGCAACATCTGTTTGTACATGTGCCAAAATCTACGTAGGGTATTATCTGTGAAATGGCGGGTGAGTGTCTGAGAAACAAAGTGGCATTTGGGCAAGTGTCTTCATAGTCATGATCATCTATGAATATGAACAGGTGGATTTACAGGGGAAAACCGTGACTTTTACTAGGCCAACCAATTACCATTGCATAAAAGACCCAAGTAAGCATCTAGGTAACTCAAATGGAAAAATCACCTTCAGTTTCTATATTGAGCCTCTGGAGACTCAATGTTTCTCTCTAGCTCCTCTCATCCAGTCTTGCCTACAGCACTCTCCCAGCAGGAGTTTAGAGACTCATCCCAGTTTAAGTGGGAAGGTTCCTGGGTGACAGCCAACTGAGGAAAACCTGCCGAAGTTAACGGCAGGCACGATTTCCAGGTCCAGTTATTTGATGAAACACTTGTTTCCGGGACTGAGCCTGACATTGATTACTGAACAGTCCTTACAGCTTTCTGGGAAAAGTATGTGGGTTTGTGGCTGTTGAGCATGAATATAGGTTTTGTACTGCTGCCTCTCCTGCTCTGCTAGAGGGTATGAACCATGTCAGAGACAGATCATCAGACCCCCAGAAGCTTAGTTTTGGGGTTTTTTTTCCAAAATTGTATCAGTTAGTCTAATAAAAGATACTGCTTTATTTCTCCCCATAAATCTCCTGCTACATTTCAGGCAAAGTTCACTTGCCTGAACTCTGCTCATCTGGTTGTCTGCAGTCTCAGTCTCAGCTTTTCTGTACACTAGAAGGCTATGAGAAGAAGCACAGTCAAGCATCCTGAAGTCCTGTTTAACATTTTTTTTTGCAAACATTTTATTAACATGTTACTTATTGAACTTTTTTTTGTAGGACCTCAGATCTCAAACATTAAATTCTGAGTAACGTTATCTCAGTAACTTTGTAATTAGGAATAATACCCTTTTGAAATTTACAACAGGGCATTAGCTTACTCCATTTGTTACGTTACATTACATTTCTTAAGTATCAGAGTGTAATGCAGCCCCAGATAAGGTCTCGCTAGTTCAATTTTTTTTGTGTGTGTGGAAAGACCACCGATTGTCCAGAACAAGAGTTACAACACAGTCAAATTCCAAATCCGTAAGTAGATAACACACCATCCACGTGGCTTGTATTTCTGGGTTTGTTACCCAGAGTCATCCGTATGCTAAGATAAGGTCTACATGCCTTTTCAGTGGGATCAGTAGTTATCTTCAATATTCCAGCAACACATCTAGCAGTTCACTCAAAATAGAGGAATTTTAAATTATTCCTTTACTTTAAAAAGAGGAATACAAGCCACAACCTGCTTGTTAACAAATATACAGTTCTTATGTTAGATATCTATCTCCAGCATTTAATGTTTTGTGGTCTCAGACAATTAGAGGCTAGGTGGAACAGAGGTCTTCTGAGAGCTCTTCCTCTTTCTGCAAATAATTGATTTTCAGTTGCAGAGAATAACCTGCATTTAGAATGTTTGTGCAATGGAGTACTTTGTGTATCAAGACCATTAAAAACATATTAATATTTCATCTCATTACTCCATCCCAATAGTGAGTTCTCATCTGGTAACAAAGACGTTTGATTTCTCTTGCCATCTAAATTAACCCTCAGTCCTGTGGAAGATTGAAAAATTACAAACTTTAAAAATATTTTCCTCCTCTGAAATTACGGCATTCAGCCTGATAGACCAAATTTGTGGTCTGAATTTCATGTACTTTTACAACATTTGGCTTGCATCTTAATCTTAAATGCTTTTATAAAGTGAAGAAAATCCATAAGCTACGATATGGAACTGCATTGCAAAAACAAAGCAGTATTTGTACTTAAAGGTAGAAATAATGTGGGGAAAGGATATTGGTTTCAGAATTCCAAAGAGTTATCATAATAAAATAATCTGTAGCTTAAGAACATATATTAACAGTAGTTATTGCTAAGTTACAAAAGCTAGGACGTCAAGTGAAATCTAAGTATGTTTTATTTTATTTAATATAGGATACACTTTTGCTACAGGGGATTTTCAGTCAAATTGGCTAAATTATCATCACTGCTCTTCCTTTAAACAAAAGGAATCACAAGTCATTTTAACTGCAATTAAATGAAAAATCCAGATGCAAATGTCACAGATTTTTGTCCTGTTGTTCTTTGTTCTACTGAGTCATACAGTAGAAAATGTTATGATGAACCCCTCACAATGTCACAGTGGCAGGTAAATAGAGAACTACATACAAGAGGGAATTAGAATGAATTTATATTGCTAGTGATTCAGTGCTATGACTAAGAGAAGTAAATACCTATTGAAAGCCTAGTAATTGCAATTTCTCTACTACCATGGCAATGACTCACTCATAAGACTAATGCTAGAGATACAGTAAAGAGTCCAAGACTCAACACTCTTCTTGGCTCTACAGTTATGTGCAAATACATGCTAGATCCTGGCACTTCATACTAGATTTAAAACACCATGATAACAAGACACAAAACTGGCACAAAGATGAAAGCTTAAATTTTGCGAGCAAGAGCTTCAGTTTGGCAAAAGTCACCCGCGACTGACTGTTGTCTCTGCATTACATTGCAACTAGACTGCCATTAGCTCACGCTCACATTTTCACCAGCCCCTTACTGCTCCTTTTCATTCTCAGCTCTCCAAAGTCACTGGTTCTGTTCTCCTCATCTTCTCTTCTTTCCCTTAAAAGCAACATATCTTCTGGCTTTACACATGCTGCTTTCTGTGTTGCCTGCTGCCAAGCCACTACCTCCAGCTGTCTCAAACCCTGCAGCCCTACTTGTCCCTGTGGGATGACAGCAAGGCGTGACCAACGCCCAGGGACAGAGCAGACGCGAACTAGAACTTCTCCAGTCAAGTAGCTCTTATTCAGGGCAGCCTGAAGACAGAATTTAACACTGGTCTACAAGTGTGGATCTGTGTTCCCAAGGCACTAACCCCTGCCCTGTGCCAGCTTCCTGAATCCCCTTTGCAGACCCTACTACCCCCTGGGAATGCTGCTGAGATCTCCAGTTCTCACAGGGGGAAATTATGAGATGGGCAAGATTCAAGAAATGTTCTCCCTAATTTCTGTGACTACAACAATGGTTTACAAACAGTTTCTTTTGGAAATCTCTCTGGCTTGTTGAGTAAACCTGCACAGTAAGAAGAGCAACTGTGTTGGAGATGGAAAGTCACGCTCATTTTGTGCTTATACATTTGAATGAAGTGGTAAACACTCATCCGAATCACCACCTCTCAGGTGTCATCTTTCTCTCCCTATTTTCAGCTTGAGGGGGAGGAGAACTGCCAAAACAGAAAACTGGAGGTGCTGAGTGCCAGTCAACCGCTGTCATGCTGTTCCCAGCTTAATTCACCACCAGTGAGCTCATGGTTAACACAGTCATTGTGGATATTTCTGCTAATGGCTCAACCCCTTGCAACATTACAGAAGTAAGATCTTCCCAGCGATGATGTATTCGGGCTTTTCTTCTTTAAGTACTTGGAGATGATCATTCTCCATATGTGTATGAAGCAGTACATGTTGCTCTTTGCTAGTGCCTAAAACTATTGCCATGACCAGTAGAAGCTACTGTTCTGACTTGCTGTGTGACTGAGCAGCGCCCATGCACCCCCATCTTTATGCCTCTCTTTTTCACACAAGTTGCTTCTTCTCATAGTGTTCCTCCCTTATACCACTAGCAAAACGGGATTAGTAAATAACTGCTGTTACCACTTGGTTTTAATTACTTTTGAGGGTTTTTAGTGTTCAAATACTAGAGTACACAGATTTTCAGTGTGTTCTTTGGTCCACTGATCAGCTTCCAATAAAATTGGAAGTGTTGACACTATGAATTACTTCTCGATAAAGCCAAAATAAATGTAATAACACCCCAGCCAAGAAGTATCCACACAGCTTCAGGTCTGGTTGACACAGAAAGTAATCCCACAAGAAAGTACTCCTAAAAACCAGGATGTTGACAAGGATGTATGGCTTTGTGTGTGGTGTGAAAGGATGCACAAAGCATCCTATTGGTGAGAAACTATTACCTCTGCCAAACAAAGGGAAATGCAAATATCCTTCTACCTTTTGTACATGTTATTTATAAAAAAAAAAAAAAAAGCAACTTCAAATAATTCTTAAAGTAGCAAAATAATTCTGAAGTTATGTGCAGCATGACTGCCTGCATCTTACTAATAACTCCTTTTTAGTAAGCACTGAGGTCTCCTGTTTTGCTGTGACAGAGACAGCCATTTTAGGCCTTAGCCTCAGTTTTGCTTTCCACAACTAATCCCTGTCAAAGTAGATTCCAGTTATGCCATTGGCAAAAGAACCTCTGAGCAGTGCCTCTTGGACACAGGCGCTTCATTTCCCCTCTCATCTATATGTACATAGCAGAAGAGATTGTTCTGGTTTTCAAAGCCATTTGAAGTAGAATTGAAGAGCATTTTGTTTCAGCCAGAAACAATCATTGCTTATAGACAGCTTTTTAAACAGCACATTTTAAAATGCCTCCTCTTGCCTCAGAGCAAGGAGGAATTGGACTTGATCTGTCTGGGAACTTATTATTACAGGCCTTGGAACAAGTGTCCTGTTGGAAGTAGTGATATGGAGCAGGCTGAACACTGAAAGGTATTTTTGATGGAAAAAGGAGATGAGAGAGTCTGAGTTTATGATGTAACACAGTTATACAGCTGCATTTTCCATATTATAAAACAAAGAGGAATAGTTGAGAAGCGGGAGCCAAATAGCGCTCTAAAGTAAGGGTGTTGGGAAGCACAAATTTGTAGTGATGGGTAGGTCAGCTAACTGAGGAAGGCTGCAGGAAGCACTTCCCTGGATTCCTACAGGCCACTTTCCTCCAAACTGTGCTCAGAAAACCTGAGGCTATAGATGGACTCAGCCCCAGCAGCAGCCAAGTAATACAACCTGTTCGATTTAGACTTCAAAAAATCTTCTAGCGACAAGTTAATAGCTGGACATGAGGCTATCAACATGAGGAGGGCCACCAAAATGATCAAGGGATGGGGGCACCTCTCCTCTGAGGACAGGCTGAGGGAGTTGGGGTTGTTCAGCCTGGAGAAGAGGAGGCTCTGGGGGGACCTTATAGCAACCTTCCAGTACCTGAAGGGGCCTATGTGAAGGCGGGGGAAGGTCTATTCAAAAGGGTTTGTAATGGTAGGACAAGTAGTAATGGTTTTAAACCAGGAAAGGATAGATTTAGACTGGATATTAGAAAAAAAAAATTCTTTACTGTAAGAGTGATAGATCACTGGAATTAGCTGCCCAGAGAGATAGTGGAGGCCCCAATCCTGGACTCACTCAAGGTCAAGCTTGACAGGGCCCTGGGACACCTGGGCTACCTAGGTAGAGATGTCCCTGCTTGTCTAGGGAGGCTGGACCAGATGACCTCCAGAATTCCTTTCCAGCCTAAAACATTCTGTGATTCCATAAGTCCTGAATAAATGGAGATGTATTTTCAGCTTCTTAAACATCTCCTTTTCCCTACCTTTAAGACACACAAAAGCTTTAAAAACAAGCTTAGATTATTTGACATAATTTCTATACTACTTTGAAAATATTTCTGCCAAAAATGGCTACTTGTATGCTTAGGCAAGTTAAAATGGCACCTTCTCAGAAGCTCCACAGACTCATTTGCATCCCTAGGCAAATTTTTCAAGTACAATTTTAATGTTTGTGTCAAAAAAATCCCAAATATGCAAGAGTATGCTCTAGTTCAGCAGTTATAATAAGGTTAACATTACTTGAAAAAGCAGTTTGAGATCCACTGAAAATTTGATTCTATTAGGCATCACCTAGATAGGTAGCGTGCATAGACAAAGTTCCAATGATACATAACTTATCATCATCCATATAAAAGTAGTTTATTAAAAGGGAATTGACCACGGAGGAAAGATGAGCTACAGGGACAAAAATGGAACCTTTTAATGATTGCAGAGCTGAAGTATTACCAGATATAGAAAACTGGTAGGCAGACCCAGGAACAACAGACTCAGGAGGAGCAATGACAAGGCATTAGAGAATAGATATGCAAACATTCCAAGGCAACACATCTCAAGTACTTACATCACTAGTGCGGTATCTCCTACATATTTAAAGCACATAGCAGGACTGCTATTAACTGTCAGGAACTAAAACCGCTTGGTTATATATTCTACATTATGTCAAGGTGGTCTTCTCTTTTGGGTACTTACTTAAACACCACAACCTGCAGAATAAAACTGCCACTTTTTTAGCACTAAATGTTTTCCAAGCAAATTTCTCCATGGCCTCAGTTTACTTTTGACTGAATTGATGTGACCTTGTTTAATTTATGTTTTACCCTTTTTTCTTTTTTAACAAGTTGAGCAGGAAAAGCAAAAGAGACTAAAAGATTTGCAGTTTTATTAAGTAATGTTAATTATGCACTAGGTGGTGCCGATTTGTTATAACAGTGACAAAGGTGCTTCCATTCTGCGAGGTATTGTTTAAAATGCCATTTTCTAGAGCTAGCACTATATACTATATACTGTATGTATGGTATAGATGGTGTTAAACCCCTTCAAGCTCTGAAGCTCTGAACACGCTGGCAATCCACATGCAGATCCTGCTCATGGAATGGTCACCCCATTTTGGTCATTTGAACTATTACAGGATTTTCTTACAAGAAAGAAACTCTGTTCATCATTTCTACTGCCAAGAAGAAAGGATGTTCACATGAGAACTTCTTGCTACACTTTCAGATAAAGGCAAGGCCACAGAGATGACGCAGCCACCGGCACAGAGCAGGAGCTGCCTCCAGACTCCTCTGTGATGGTTACCCAGCCAAGTTTACCCTGCAGCCAGGGGGTAAGCACAGCATGACACAGTGTCCCTGGGCTAAGCACAGCACGACACAGGGCTGCATATATTCAGGTTAACTGCTAACTGTTATGTGGACCACTAACTCCTGGATGTGTAACAGTCTTCTGGTCTGGATAATCACAGGTAACTACTAGAAAACTGTGCAGATGAAAAGTTTTACATGAACATTAACTTTGCAAGCATTATTGCATGCCCTTATAAGCATTATTCAGAAACATCTTAAGTGTACGCTCAGGTCACTGCTCATTTCCAAAGTTTGGAACCACTTTCTGGAGTTATTCCACCACTTGTAAGCCTCAATATCTGTTTTCCCTGTACTTCCTCTCATTATCCAAGCTTAACTCACACCATCTGTAAGGGGAAGAGGAGGGCAGCAAAATCCAAGCATTGCTTATCTCTGATTTACTTATCAGAGGAGGCCTAGAAAATTAAAATTTTGCTGTCAAATGAATTTGATGATCATCAGACATTATGCATAAACCTACCTGAGTGAGAAGAGCCATCCTACACAGTCAGATCCCGTTTGGCTTACTCAAGTTTCCAGCCTTGGTGCATGTACTGACAAAGTGAGGTTCTAAGGGAAATCCAGAAGCCACCTAATCTGTCCCCCTGGCTCTAATGCATTGGGTTCAGACTGAGCTTTTAGCTCTTGGGTCTAGGACAGCAGCTTTCACAGAGGCATTTTATTTTGTGACCCCCTAATAATGCAGGGGCTTCTTTCTCTGGAGAAGGTGGAGAAGTACACGAACCACCACCTCATTCAACACAGCAATCCCGACTCTGCAGGGGTAATTCTGTTTACCAGAATACCAGCTGCAGTCACATGGGCAGATTTGTGTTTCTGGAGATGTAAACATTTCTAAGCAGTTGTTCAGAATTTATTATTTTTTTTATTATTAAATATAGAAACATCTAGTATTTTTGAAACTTACAAAGGTCATGACTTCAATGTTTTGAGGTAGTTATTTTGATGATGCATGTAGCTCAGTCATTTCCACCTTCTTAAGTCTTTTCTGTTAAGCCATTTCCATTCACAGTCACAGATTTGTTTGCCCTTATGACCCTTTTTATCAAGGCAAATTCTTTCTAGTCTACAGCTAAAAGGTTCCAATTAAAACCTGTTATTACTTCAGATGAACTATCAGTTTCTAAAATAGCCTTTTATATCTCCTACATTATATTCCATCTCATTACCTGGGAATTATTTTTAATTTGCTTTTTTTATGACTGTGAAACATGGAGAAAGTGTGTCCATGAATTGTTCATTGAGAACTCTTTTTAGAGCAATTTAATTTAGAATCCAGTGAGATATATTAACAGCATTCCCTCCAGTGTCATAAGTAATCTGTCTTTCTGATGCTCTTTCATTCACAATGTTTCATTTCTCTCTCCCTGATGATTCTTTTTTTTTATTGATGAACTTAAGTGATTTTGTACCACCATCAAATCTTGCCATCTGCCAGCTCATCTCAGCATCTCTGCTGTCTGGGATTGAGTCTGTTAACCAGTGCTATCTTTCTGGCATGAAAACCTGAATATTTATCCTCACCCTCATTTTCTCGTAGCCAGTTTCTGCTCTGTGCCAATACTTCTCCATCACGTTCACGGTGACTGTGCTGGGAACACTGCTGGGTTTACACACAATTTTACAACCCAGATGAAGGACTCCAAAGATCAAACTGCCCTATTTTCCACTTTATGGCAGCAAGTCAAACCGCACTGTAACACTACCTTGTAAGGGTGCTTTCGTAGCACTGCAAAGCGAAGCCAGCCCAGCAGCACCACCACGGATGGCTACGCCAGCAATGCCATGACAGCAAGAGCCACCACCCAGACATGAAATGAGCACTTCGACCGGCACCCACACTGGGACACCTGCAGCACAGAGGAGCTGCATGTGGTGACAACTCTCACCAGCATGACTGTCACCACCATGTTCTGAAGTACAGCCTCTGCCAAAATATTATTTTAACATTAGATGGCAAATTTAGACATCATGTTCAACTGTAAATTGCAGCCGGTTTCATCCCCAAATGTAGTAGTATCACCACACAAGTAGCTTCCACTTCAAAGGGATAGCTACAGAAACAGACTAGAAACTGAATGGTCAGAGGCCCATTACCACCACCTTCCCCAAGAGCAGACAGCAAGATGCCCAAGGTAGGAAGATTCACCTTCATGCTCAGCTTGAAGCTTACACTTACACTCAAGTGTGTAACAGGGCTCAGCAACCGGAGCAAGGCAGTAGAACTGGGCAGCTCTCGTCTCTCTTCACACAAATTAGAAAACTCTGTATTCCAGGTCAATATTTATGTACACTTTCCAAATTAAGAAAAAAAAAACCCACACTTCTGGAAGTCATTTTAATATAAAATGTTTTTATTGTTTTTGAAAACATTTAAAAAACAATTTTTGAGCACTTTCATTAAAAAAAAAAACTGAAATGCTACTGCAATATTCAACTACTGTAGTTTCAGCAGTACAACAGACAACAAAACACTGAGGAAGAGGGGAGAAACTGGATTTCCTGCACTAAATGAAAATGTGGAACAGGGATTTTTCTTTCCTTATGGTGCAGTAAATAAAGCACAGTATAGTACAAGACTATTATATGAACCTCAGATGCACTGCACAAGAAACGCTTTCCTTCTTTTCAGTTCAGAAGTCAGTGCTTATTGCAATTATTTGCAAATCATTTACTTCATGAATTCTTATAATGATAAAATGATGCAAAAATGTTTTCCAACACCAGAACAATAAAAAAAAATTCAAGAAAGGAACATATTCAACAATAACTAGGCTGAATTAGTTAACATAAAAAAGTAAATAACTTGTGAATAACTATGCTCACCTGGTTACCACTGAACCAGTTTCAATACAGCAAAAGAATAAAAAAAATAGAAGTGGTTACAGGAATATATCTAGTACTGTACAAGGTTAAGTCATTAACACTCATGCACGTTTTGTGATCATGTATTAACATGGTGAAGCAAACTAAGCTTAATTTTCCTGCTGTAATATTCTCATGTAAGAGAATAAGAAATAGAAATATCTCATTGAGATCAATGCACATTGCTACATAAGACAATTTCACCTGTCACTTTTAATGACATTTTGCCTTTTAATGATGAAACACATTAAAAAGTTTTTTCTTGTTGTTTTGTTTTTTAGGTTTTTTTAATATCTGTGGGCCGTATTTGTTGCATTTATCCTAAGGAATGTGCCTGCCACAGGTTCAACAGAATTTTAGTGCAATATATGAACCCAGGAAGTTTGCTGGACTAACCAACCAACCATATTTAAAGTGTTTGCTGCAATACTGTACACAGGGTACAAACTCACTAGTTTGTATACTTTAGCAAAAAATGCTATCAAAATAATTTATTTCTCATGTTACGAGGAAGCCACTAATGTAAACAAGGGGTCAGAACTTTCTCAAATTCTTTGTTTTGGAGTATCTGACACAGACAGACTTCCCTTTGTTAGCATCACAGAATTTTCCTTTGGGTATTGCATACTTTGGTGTGCAGTAGTGCTCTGTCTCAATGTATAGTAAAGAACTAACTAGCACTAAGTACAGGGGCCTAACATTATTAAGGATAACACCAACACGCAAACACCTCTAAAATAACACATACCGATGTACAAAGCTGTGCCTGTGCCTTGGATTTGACTTGCAACGCTCCTTATCGAATTTAACACTTCTTAAATTAAACATGTCTTGGCTTTAAATCCACTGATTATAGAGTATTTCTGCTAATTAACTCATGTGTTAGGCATGATGCTTGTCTTTAAAAACAATTTTAAACGCACTTTTCAAAACCTTTGGTGACGGCTACATAATTTAGAATGCATCAGCTTTAAATCTACTCTCGCTTTTCTGAGAAATGTTCTTAAAAAACTAGTGGAGTTAGGCAAAATCCCTCCCCCCCCAGAGCGCTGCAGCACCCAGGTAGCTTCTCCCCGCGGCGCCGGCGGCCCCCCAGCACTCCCCATCGCACGGTGGGCTTCACCTCATCACAGCGGCGCTGGCGCTCCACACGGGGCCAAGGGGATAAAAAAAAAAAAAAAAAAAGGTGCCAAGTCTCTCAGACTCAGTGAAGCCAACAAGGGAAGAGGACGGTCAGCACATCTCTAGCAAAATGCCCCGGGCAGGTAGAGAAGCAAGCCCTGCCTTCAGCAACTTCAGCCTATGAGAAAAACTGTACAAGCCCTACTGACAGATACCCAACAAGGTACCCAGCAGAAAGCTACCACGCAGTTTTTAGTTTCCTCCCCATTTGCTTAACAAAACTTAAAAGGGTCATTTGCTCTTACATGAAACAGACCACACCACTGCACATCCAGGTGCTTCAAGGAGGGATCTGAACTCTCCCAATTTTTCTTGACTAAGCGGCAAAACTTCTCATGCCAGCAGAGTGAAATCAGGCCCCCAAAAGGTGCTACAGCTTGGCACAACTGTTTGTCTCTGCAGAAAAAGCCAACTGGTGATCAACCGGGGCAAGAGCAAGAGAAGCCATGTACACCAGCACCTCAGGTGCCATTGCAGCAGCACAAGTCAAATTGGCACCGCCAAAAAAAATTGACCAGTACTGGCATCCCAAGTCATCAGCAAAAACTGAAGAAACAGAAGACCGCCAGGAGACTTAAACAAAAAAAAAAAAAAACACTAATCACCCAAAGAAATCTGAGCATCTTCCCCTTAAGTAAGTCTATGGGGGTTTATAGTGCCTCCCCCTTCATAAATTCGTGACTGCTCTTTCAAAGAAGTGATACAAGAGAAGAAAATGTTTTCCTCTCTGTTTTCCAAGTGTCAGTTCCCAGAAGAAATAATTTTAATACCAAGCTTAAAGGATGGTATTGTAGTATCCTCAGTGCACCACTCTTATAAAAGCTTGCCTCTGCAAGCCCTAGCTCTAGCATCAGCGTCATGGCCAGTTAAGTACCTCTCTCTTTTGACTGTTGGATATCCATGCCATGCTGATAAAAACAAAGGTCTTTTTTGGTTCAAGTGAACTAGCGAAGCAGAAACCTAAATTGCATTTTCAAGAGGGGCAGCTAAGGACTTGTGAAAAAAAATAGATTTGCCAGTTCTGTCAAATCACTGATGAAAATGGAATTCAGGCTTCTAAATCAGTAAGTACTTTTAAAAGAAGTTTTACTAAAAGAAAGATCACGTGTCTTACTGTGTTTCTGTAAAGTGCCTGGCAGTATTATGGCTCTGTATGAAATATTTTTAGATCAACCACATATTCTAATATTTTAATCGTCTTTTGTCTGAGAGAAAGAGAGCGAGGAAGAAAGTCAGAGAGGCTCAACCTACTGAAATGCAGAGAAAAGAACATCTTCCTACATCCTCCACTAGGTTAGGAAAGAGTAAACTTAAAAATTAAACTTTAAAAATTGTGTTTTAAATGAGCTCCAGCAGCAATTTTATTAAGAAAAGAGGGAAAATATCACATTCCTTCTCTAGCAATAATAAGTAATTAAAACAGTACCTATCACTTTAAAATAGGGTGTTATGCCTAGATGAAATCTCAGTGCTCAAAGTTTTTTCACATGAATTTTACCTAATATAAAAACATTGAAGCAAGAGCTAAAATATCAAGTGTGTAATGAATATTAATGGATAAAATAACTACATAGATTTATTTCTTTTAAATAAAAAATTTAGTGCATCTTTCTTTTTCACTGATCGTTCCTGTTAGTTTTCCCTACTGCTGCATTTTGCTACAGATGCCAATGGCACCAGCACTACGGAGATCTCCCACGGTTCACCACCGCACAGGGCTCGGGACAGCTCCACAAGCCACAGGCACCTGCATGCCACCTGGTTCACTTGTAACCACTACCCACCTATCTGCAAGCACCCTGCATTTCAGACCTGAACAACAAAGGTCAGTAAGGATCACCTACAAAGAAGCAACAAGCAATGCAAAGTATGGAAAGCCTACCAACGAGCTTGACTTAAAACCCTGCCAAAGCCTCGACCACAGCTGTCATTGCTGGCTGGCTATTAACCCCCTCTTCATACGCTGCAATAAGAAATGTCGAATGGGAAATACTATAAAATTCCATTTTAATACTGGCTCTTTGATAGCCCACCACCTTCGGAGATTCATTTAAAATTGGAAATACTGCCTTTTCCCTGCTGAAGAATGAGCAAAAGGTACAGCAAACTCTTTTTAAAAATGCCACAATACATAGCAAGTGTTTCTGCTGCGGGAGGCACTTCCATTAAGACAAATACAATACGTCTGTCTTCCAGATACAGTGTGCTACATACATATTATAAAACAAGACTAACCCAACATTTCAACAGCAGGATGATCCTTACTCTCCATCCACTCAAAACCTGATGCAGTCATTGAGTTGATGGATTCATTGCAGATTTGTTGAAACAAGGGGTCATTTTTTAATTCCTCCAGTGTAGCATCATCGTCTTGTCCCTGCTGACGACCCGGATCAAACAGTAGATTTGTGTCTAAAGTGTTCAGATCATTAATGCTGCCTGAGAGCTCGGAAGACAACCTGATGTCGCTGGAAAAGACAGATGCAACATTATTGAGATCTGATGCCACCTGATTTACCAGCTGCTGGTTTGTTGGCAGACTGTCCTCCCCTAATAGGTCTTTTACAGTGCTGCTAAAATCTAATTGCTGCTCTCCGATGTCTGATTGTGCTTGGTTATCTCCAGAAGAAAAACTTATCTGATCGGTGCTGCTGTTTTTTGCGAGGTAATTTGGTGTTTGGAATTCATAAACTGAAGTGCTGGAATTGATCATATTTTGCGGGTTGGCACTAGGAAAAGCGGCGGACGTCTCTAAAATCTGAGTGAGATTCATCCTGGCTGTGTAATTTGAGGGCATGTTGTTCATTCCCAAACCTCTCACTGCATCATCGCTATCAGAATCGAGTTTGTTTAACAACACATTGGTTATTTTTTTAGTGTTTGTTTGTTTCTGAAGAGACGGGAAGGCCGTCTGCATCATCACAGTCAAGGGGACTGACTGGCTTCTTTGCGCTATGTTGTTGGCACTGGTGTCTGCATGGATATTAGTAAATACATTGTGAACTTCCGGAGTCACTGGACTTCCAAAAGGCGTCAGGTTTGAGCGTGGTATATTTGACACAGGGTAAACAGTGCTTCCACTGAGATTACGCTGTCGGTGGACAGCTGGGCTCACGCTCCGACATCGCAGGCTGTTGTTGAGGGAGGAACCCGTTCCTTTGCTGTCCAGAGGAGCAGGGACAGCAAAGCCCTCTTGCTTGGCGGCGCTGCTGGCAGGGGCTGCCTGGTGCTGCACAGGTGAAACAGGAGTCACACGGCCAAAGTGAGTCTCGTGGTGGCGCGGCTGAGACTGGTACGACTGGCCAGGAACGGCAAAGGCGTGAGGTTTCCTGAAGCGGTCTTCCACCAGTTCCTGATAGCTCGTGAGGATGCCGTGGTTTGCAACTGACGAGCTGCTGACG
>NW_008597499.1:0-14797 GCF_000691845.1 Merops nubicus | reverse complement strand
TCTTTAGCCGTTATTCATCCACTCGAGCTTGGTTTTGTCAGGGTGGGTAGCCATCGGCCGCTGCATCGGCTTCACGGGGCTGCTCGAGATAATGCTGGCATCGTGGTAAGCCATGCTGGAGCTGATGGGAGTGAACGCAAACGGGTTTCGGAATTCCACGGGGCTTGGAGGGACGCTGCTGCTGCAGTTGGAATGCGGTGTGCCGATGGGTGTGTGCCGGCTGGTTGAGCCAGCCTCGAGCAAGGGCTCTCCCGGGACACGTTCTGAGATCCGGTGATCATTTCAGAGGTGGGCGTGGGAGTCGGGGTAGGGGTGGGAGTCGGGGTAGGGGTGGGGGTGGGAGTGTGGATCGGAGTGCTGTTGTTATGGATCGAATGGTAGAAGTGCACATTGCTTGGATGAGATGACACAGGAGCTCCTTGAGCTGCAGTCTGACTCTGAAGTGCCATTCCCAGACAACCACCGTACGGATGAGAATTATTCAAGGACATTTGCTCCTCCATGAGCACCAGCTCCTCTACAATGCTGTCCTGGGTCAGGTCATCATCAAATGAAAAGAAGTTTTCGTTTGACTGAGGGACTGTATGTTCAAACTCCTTCAGCTCAGACTGCAGAGGTAACTGATTTGAAGACTGTGCTTGTATTTGACCCAAGGAGGAGTCCTGGATCTGGCTCTGCAACTGCTGGCTGTACGCGTCCTGCTGTATCCCTTCGCAGTGCACTGGCTCCCACTCTGACTCTGGCAGGTCACCAGAGCCAGAGTGCCCTGCAATAGTCATAACACTGATATCTTGCTGCTGCTCACAATTCACAGGTGCAAAGTCGGAGGTTTTGGTGATATGCTGCCAGGTATTTGGGTTAAAGCTGCCATCAGATTTCGAATCATTTTCTATGATAAACATGTTTCCTTCCAATTTTACTTTTATATCTGGAGATGATGCTGATGTGAGCTGCTGTCCTAAAGCAGAGTCACCAGTATTTAAACTGGTGCTCAAAGAAAGGTCCGTTTCTAAGTTTACTGCAGCTGCAGAAGGTCCCGGTATGTTCACAGGTACCTTGCTGGGAACTGGAGCAAGTGTCGCTGTATTGTCACCGTCAGCTAATGATCCAACCTTCGGAGACTTCCTAGTGCTGTTTGCGTTTTGACTCTCCACAGCATTACCAGCTGAAAGCTGCTCCACCAGTGGTTTCTTTATAGGTGGTAACTGGGAATCCTGAAGCGTAGAAGGCTGTCGCTTTCTTGGACTCTTAGTGCACGTTTTGTCCTTAATTGTAGACTCACCAGTAGGAGGTGAACCGATGCTGGTGCTGGACAAGTTTTGACTGGCAAGTGAGAGCTTTACAGTGCTTTGATTATTGCCTGCTGAAGAAACTGGTGTGATCTCATTAGATGGTGTTTTATATTTGGTCCCTGCTTCTTCAGCTCCCTGATCACAGCCTTTAACTGGTTTTGCCTCCACAACATCATCAGCTGAAACCTTCAAGGTTGCAACCTCAAAATTAATTAGTTGAGCAGAAAGCAGGTCAGGGGTTGCCTTTATGGATTTAGACACATCACAGCTCTCTTGACCCTGTACTGAGTTCTCATCCAGCAATGCCTCTGGTTCCATTTTGATCTTGACTGCAGGCGTAGCTACAACAGCGCTAGGCTTGGATCCTGGAGACTGAAGTGAAACAACAGATCCATTTTTGATCTGTGGACCAGTCCTCCCTTCTTCCACTGCTCCCGCACTACTGCTAACGGAAGGCGTCTGTTTGACGGGCACACTACTGCTGCTTGGGGCAAGAGATATTGCTGTCATTTTTACCACGTTTAAGGAATTCACATGAGGAGCTGGCACAACAGTCTTGATCGGGCTACTGGTAAAGAGCACCGTCGTGGGAGAGCGGATGGTGAGAGCACTGGTGTTTGCTGGCTTCGGTAAGATCTGCGGGTAGCGATGCCGGGCAGAGCGGTCACCAACTGGGCTGGCGGGAACGTTCTGGGGTGTCTTTGGTGACTGCTTGACTGATTGCATGTGCTGAGTGACCACCTGAACATTGAGCGGTAGGACCTTGCTATCGGACGATCCCATAGGACTTGGAGACGTCACCAACTGCCTGGTCCTTGGCACCTGTAGCAAAAACAGAACAGGTGTGACGATGAAGTAAGGAAGTCCCCGAAGCCCACAGACCACCTCATCCCCAAGCATCTCAAAGCCAAAGAACACCACAGCTCAATACACCAAAGCTATTCAAAGTTGGTTTGAAACAAAACATGCTCTTCAACTATATCCAAGACAATTTTTATTTGTCTGCCTACGGATTGGTAGAGATACATGGCCTCAATTTTTAAGGCATGAGGCACTGGTCTATATACTAGTCTGTTCTTCTGCAAATGAAAGGGTCAAACAATCTTTTACCACATAGAACAAAAAGAGAGACATATGAAGGTTAAAGAGGAAAGGACGTGTTCAAAACACTGCTCACTGTTAAGGTTTCAAAAGCGAGTTAAATGCACTATCAGGCAGAAAAATTGCCATACCTATTGAAATCGACAACACAGCTAACACCTTAGAAACAAATAACCTTCCCCCCTTGGCCCACTTTTGTACAACTGAAAGACAAAGATATTCCATACTACAGACATTCATGCCAAAATAGAATTGTTGGTGTTGCTATGTGTGCTGGGCCAATAAGAGGCAATTTAGATTCCATATTAGGGACACAGTGACCCATGTAACTGGTGCCAGCTCTCTTGTCTGGTTAAACTTCATCTCGAGGGCAATTATTCCCACATACAACCTTAATTACTGCTAGCTGAAATCCCACTGTCAACAACTTCAAAGACAAACTTAGCCTATGCTATGTGATCAGAATTCTGCTGCCTCTGGATCGATCCTGCGACTCATGTGGTATAACACAGGCACTGAGACAGAAAGGCATCAAGGGACCCAAGCCTTTGAACAGAAACCATTTTTCTATGCCACTAACACCACTGCTTAGTTACTGGCAATTTACAGTCCTTTCACAAGGTGTTTCCTCTGGAGAACATTACCGGTATCGGGCTGGGGACAGCTGCCACAACAATGCCGATGGGCGGCGGGGACAGAATTGCAGGACTTCCATTAGATATACTGGTCACACCGTTGGTTGCGGTGCCTTCCGTTTTCTTTGCTGGAGACTCTCCTGGCAAAGGAGACTGCAGTTTCTGCTCTTGCTGCTTCTTCTGGATCTTACGCTGCAGCTGCTGCTTGGCATCAACAGGAGATGGCAGAGTTTTCACTTGTGGTTGAAAGGAATTACTTTCAGCAGTAGGTATAAAAGCTGAAGGCTGGGGGATCCCTTTTATTCCTGAACACAGAAGAAGAATGAATTATAACCTTTCTGCCGTAGTCCCACTTCTGTATCTAGCCACAGAGAATACAGGACAGGCATATCCACAACCATTCTGGGAACACCTCCTCCATGAGGAGCACTTCATGCTCAAAACTATTCCATGGTTCAGATTATTTCCAAATTTGTGGCAAAAGCCCTACCTGTTAGACAAAGCTAGGCATTAGCTGCTAAAATACCATGTACCAGAATCTTGTTTCTAGTAATCCCAACCTGCAACTTGTGTGTCAGCAAAATCAGAAAAACAATGCATTTCATTTAATTGACAGTAGAGGGCAGTGGATATGTTTTAGACAAACCTTTAAAATTAATCATCTACTGTGTTTTTGTTTTGTTTCCAATGTCTGAGGCAGCTTTAAAGATGAAAAATCTTTCCATAAAACTGTGGGTCTGCATCACAGAGGAGCAGCTGTGAGCAGATAGTATCTAACGGCCAAGGCATTAGCCACAATGCATCTGAGATCAGAATGCATCACAACCTGCATGTGGTCAGGGATAATGGTGAAAAACAGGCAAGAAGAGAAGTGTCTAGCAGAAAAAAAAAAAAGAAGGAAAAGGTGAAAAAAAAAAAAAAAGAAAACTCAAATGGGAGAACATTTTTTTTCTAGAGACAATGCCTTTGCTGACCACAAGCAAGAAAGTGGTGCTTCCAGGGAGCTAGTCTCATCTATGCATCTGGTACCAGTTTCCCTTATCAAATCACATCACATTTATGATCTTTTGTTTATTAACAGTCAAGAGGATTAGTGTGCTCTCTCAGTGACCAACTAACCCTGTTAAACTGCCCCTCTGAAAATGTTTTAACATCGCTTCATTTACACTGTGCAGGTTTCACAATTTTTTAATTAACTCTTAATTATAAATTAATTGACAATTTTAGGGCATACATTTGGTTTTAGATACTCAGTACATGCTTAGGAACTGTGGTCTGGGAGCCCATCCTGTCAGCAGCAGTCTGTATGTAATGTAAGAGCTTGAACACCAAAACATGTCTCCACTTTCAAAATCCCTTTTTCACAGAGCACTAAAATGCCCACATACATTGCAATTACTGGAAAACAATTCACCTATGTGGGCTGAATACTGGAGTCAAGTAACACTTATGAGAGAAAAAAAATCAACACATTTTTCTTTGGGGGTAAAAGTTTGCTTTTTCCTCCATTTATGCAGAGACACTGTAGTTCCTCACAACAAAGAGTAATAGGAATATTTTATTTGCCTTTCCAGAAAAAAAAAAAAAAATCCTGAAATGACTATGCAAGCCACAGAGGCATGCACTAGAAATAACTGTCCTTTCCCTTGAAGGCAACCATCTTCTCTTGAATGAAGTAAGGGGGTGAAGCTACACAAGTCCAAGAGCTGTATCTATACCTAGCATTCCTTCCAGCAGCATAGCACGCAGAACCAATGAAACCAAGCAATGAGAGGTAATAAAGAAGCATACAGGCAGCAAAACCCACCACTTGGAATCTTCAGTTCCAAGCTGCAATAAAAAAGAGAATTGGAAGGAGAAAGAACATGTTGCAGATCACCCCAACCTTCAGCCCTGACCACCAGTTTCCGTTCTAAATTGCCTGTCTCGAGTCAAGAGAATGCCTTGATCCAAACACATTTTGCCAGAGAGGCACAGGCAGAACTTCCCAGAGGGAAGTCTGGGGGCATGTTGTGCACCTGCACTTCCCTCCTCATCCTTCAGTTTTGTAATTTATTTCATTCACAGCCACAAAAAAAAAAAAACCCAAAAAAACCCAAAAAAAACCAAAAAAAAACAAAAACAAAAAAAAAAAAAAACAAAAAAAAAAAAAAAAAAAAAAAAAAAAAAAAAAAAAAAAACAAAAAACAAACAAAAAACAACACCAAAACACAAACCACTTCAAAGGATTGTGACTGATTTTGAGCATGAAGAAATGAAGAACACAAAAGCAGATGTACAAACAACCACATCCAATGTAAGCTTTCCCAGACACTGAATAGAACAGAAATTCATCTGATGTAGCAAAACACAAAGCAACTCTTCTCTTTACCTCTGTCCTTAACAAAGATTTATATCAAATGCTGGAATCTCAGTCATACAACTGCCCTCGGAGAGGGCTCTCCCATCCCTCTCAATGCCTCTGAAGCCCTTATTTCTAACAAGATCAATAAGAACAGCAGCTGATGTACTTGTACTACCTGACACTGATCAAACATCTCAGGAAAATCTGCATCTGACGTATCAGAAACGCCTGTAAGAACATCTGCTCTTGAGAGAAAATTAAGACAGACAGTTGTTTCCAAATTAGGGCAAGTTCTCAGACAGAAACACGGCTACACCAGCAGTTTGTTTACAAACCCGCACCCTACTGGCACCAAACTCCTCATCTAGCAAAGTACATAAATTTAGCACAATTATTCACATGCCCTGAAGTGCTTTAAAAGGCCAGGGTCCTCCTCAGGAGAATAGGAGAATCACAAGCTTAACCTGAGACCACCACGTATTTTCAGATCTCGTTACCCAGACTACAAACAAGAGAAGTAATTTGCAGCACTATGGGCTGAGGTCACGTAAACGCATACTCAGCGCTCCAAGTCAGTCTCTGAAGTTTGCCCTGAAGAGACGTGCTTCTTTTAACCAAGACTTTATTACTCTTTAAAAACAGATCCCCAATTTCATTACTCCAGTGTTGTTATCTACCTGCTGGTGCCCCCGCCATTACTGTTAAAGCTGCCATTGACTTGGTACCGATATAGTGACTTTTTACAAGGAAACGAGCCAGTTCCAGGACAGTATCGAAAGGCTGGCTCAGCACTTTCTGGGCCCATTCACAAACGAGGCGGCAGGCCGCAGAGACCACTTCCTCGTCGGCACTTTGCAGCTGCCCAGACGGCTCCGCCCCGTCCAGCTAAAACAAACAAACAAAGGAGGAAAGGTTACTTGAATTATCCACGGTCATTTAGGCATGAAAACAAAAACAGAGAGCAAATGATGATCAGAAACAAACAAAAAGTTGACTATGTTCACAACTTTTCAGGAAGTCGGGCAGAGTAAGATCACAACAGCTGTGTCATTCAAAATGAAATGTCTTAATCTACTGGTTGCTTCCTGCATTTGGAGTCTTGTCAGCTCAGCAACCACTGTTACCCAGGAACTGCTTCTTTCTTTGGGTCTCCTCTTCCCTAGCGCTGACTTTTTAAAAATGAAAATAAAATAAAATGAAAACCAGTGAAGCCAACACAGAATCAGAGTTAAAAATATATAGCTTGTGGGTGGCAACACTGTTAAAGTCACTTCACTTCCTAAATTAGTTTTTCTGATAGCATGGCAATTTTTTTTAACTTTACAGAAAAACATCAAACAATTACTCTGAATTTAAGAAAAACCTTAAAAACTACATAGTTCTTCACTATATTTTTGAAAACTTCAGACAGAAAAGCAACATAATAAATGCTAACTTGCAGAAATAGATGTAAATAAGCAAGTATATATCATACCCCATCTCCAGTTTTATGAAAGTCAAGGTTGGGCAGCGTTGGCATATGCACAAAAGCCTTCTTCCTCAGTCCACTGTAGCAATATGTGACAACAATTAAGGTCCAAATCGTCTCTGCTTGTTAGGTGGGTAATTGGAGGAAAGGGCAATCGCTCCTCCGATAGCCCTCACAAGCTTTATAAGCAAAGCCAACAACAGATCCAAGAATCACTGTCATTAACATGGCCTCACAGCCAGCCAGAACCAAGAGCCTATAAATGGCTGTGTTCTTGGGCAGGTCACTGGGCTTCTCCAGCTCTGCAGAGGAGCAAGTGATGCTGGGCATGATGAATTTCACCTGATGACATAGAAGAAGCACTAAACCACACCAAGTAGTTTCAATTAGCTATTTAATATTTAAATGAAGAAAATTAATTTGGACTAAACTCTTTTCCTAAACTAGCCTAAAACAAGATGGAGAATGCATTTCCAAAAGTTAAACACTACTAAAAAATGTGTTCCCAAATTTATTGCTTTACTGTATTATGATTTTTTTTTTTGCATCCTTTTGCTAAATTTTCTGACATTTCCTTCTCCTAAGTGATTTCCATGAACAGAAGTAGTTCCCCATGGCAAGATAATATGATGAGGACCTTTCTTCCTAAGATATAACACAATTTTTGTGGCCCTTTCCCCAGCCACAATAATAATTCTTCTGTAAAAATGTGGACACAAATACCAAATATTCTTACACCGATTTCATCAAATCAGTACACAGAAGTATGCTCTCCTCTTTTACTCTTACTCACTTGTTTATAGGTCTAAAAATCAAATCAGCCTTTCTTCCTCTCCACAGCATTACTCTGGGAGTTCACATAGTGTTTCTTCTCCATGACATGCAAATCTGTTTCAGGATCACTTAGTTTTCACATTTTGTGAATATGTCTGTATTTCTCTTTCCTAAACCATGGAGTTTGCATTTGCTTGCATTAACCTGGATGGAGTGCCATTACAGTAAAATAAATGTAAGGCGGCTAGGTATTAAGAGAAGTCTACAGTCACATTCTAATTATTCTGATTGAGAAACTTAGGAAACAGAACTGAAAGAGATCCCCTGGGTCAAGCTACAATTACATGGTATGATTTCTTTCTTAAACTTCTCTAGCTCTGTCATCACTACACTATGGCTGGGATTCCACCGCTAGAAAAACCAACATTGTATTTTATAACAATCTAATGGACACAAAACTTCTCCATTTTCTAATACACGTGACATTTTTTTTTCCCTCTATGGAAGACAAATAATTCTGGGCTGCCCACCAGGATTAATTCTCTCTGTAAGTGCACTTTTCAAGCGAGACCTTGGCAAAGGCCAGTATAACAGTGCATCCATATCATCACTGCTAGTTCTTTTGAGGGGTTTTAATTGGAGCCCACAAGCAACCCGATGCCTTTTGGTCTTCTAATGCTGCTTCCCCTGCTTACTGCAAGCAGCAGGTATGATGTTACTTCACGATGGTTTCTAAGGGTTCTCAAGGAAATGTGTAACTCTCAACTTGGAAAATATAAAATTCTTACTGATGAAAAAACTACTTACTTTGAAAACCACTAAGAGTTTTAGTTTTTTAATGGAACATCTCAGTGTACTAAAGATTAGACAAACTGCAGCTGTCTCATAAAAGCCTGAGAAAAATTCACATCCTCACAGCCTTTAGACTTGATTATTGCATTTCTTTCCTAGCAGAGCTTCTTGCCCTACACTGAAGCAGCACAACCACCAGTGGTAAGAGCAGACTCTTTTCCACAGGATTTGCCCCAAATTCTTCACAGCGGCTGCCTATTAATGGATATACTAATCTGTCCCAAGACCTGTGTATAGTTCTGCCTATAACAATTATGCCTAGTTACAATACAACAACATCAGTTTTTAAAGTACCTTAAGTTTTGTATTAAGTGACAATTAAATGAGGCAGTGTTTTTGTGTGCCCTCTGAGATAGATAGACTATTTCTGTCCCACAGGGACAAAGGTGGCTTCCAGCTTTGGGCACAGGGAAGAAGACTGCAGTCAAGAGAGAGACAGTGCTCACCATCCTAAAAGGTCTTGCTCTGAATTGTCTTTCTTATCTCAGGAGAGCTGCACCTTACAGTGAAGGTAGCAGTCACCCCGTCCAACTGCAGGACAAGGCTCAGATCATGCTTTCCAAGTCTGAAGTCAGCTTTTGTGTTGCCTTCCCAGTTCCCTCTTCTCTTTCAAGCAGTACTAATGGTTGAAGAGAGGCAGTTTTATGAAATCTCTGTAGCATGGCTTTAGAAGGATCTTTGGCTTTACAACTAACTTTTAAGTTACTGGTGTGCATAATAGAAAAGCAAGAAATGTTCAGATAATTCTGAGTTGTACTACCAATAAAAGAGTAGTTACTGTACATATAGAAGGCGAGTTCCTTTATTCCAGTATCTCCCTTTGCACTAAGTGATAAAACTTCTTTGATTCCTCACTGCTGTAACAACTAAGCGTCAGAACCTAAATTTAAGTGCTTTTTTTCCAGGGTTATATCTTGCAACCTAACACTAACACAGTTAATAATTTTTAAAGAATGTTGGGAAAGTGTCTGCATTTTTTAATTTAACATTACTTCTACATTTAGCTGTTAGTTCAGCCATAACAACAGATTCCTCCAGGCAAATGCAGAAATTAGTGAGAAGCATTCTAACAAAGGATATTTTGATTTGCCTCTTGTGCCTAGACGACGGGCCTTCATATTTGGAAAGACATTTTTCATGATCTTTCCAAAATCAGCAGCACTTAATGGGTGATAGCCAAGATTGTCACAATAGCTCCTGCAACAAAGAGAAAGAAAGCGTGAATGGAATCAGAAGTTAATACAAGAAGCCAGCCTGCATGCTAGACTCCATCAAAGGGTTTCAAAAGAAAACACTTATACCCATCCATATTTAGAACCACATTTAACATTAATGAAGCTATCCACAACGAATTGAATGTATTAAAAATGTATAAACAGAGCTATTAATACCATAGCTTTTGCCTTGTTCTCTACTGAGTTCAAAGACAAGCCACACAGAGACATAACAAGGAGTGGCATTATCCAGAGCACAGTAGATTTACTCCACAACTTAGTTTGAAGCATATGTTTCAATTCAGTTATTTTAGGACATAATAAAAGCAGAGACATTGTTCTAGTCAGAAGTATAGCTTGAGTGTGGTAAGGCCTGAAGTCCTGCAGGAATATCTGAAAAGCATCAGGCTAGAGATTTTTAGTATCCAGAGAAAGATTCTGCTTACACAATTTCAATTTAATATTGCTTAACAGAACTGAGTTTTATACAACATACCTTCCCAGGGAACCAGCTTCGCTTTTACAGGCGTAACATAAACATACAGTGAGGACCTAGCCCTCTTACCACTGTACCACTACTGAACTACGAGAGCTGCTTAATTATAGACATCCTTATATTCATTAACAGTCCTACATTAATAGAGATTTCAGCTGCCTCTGCAAACGTAGATCTTCCTGCGATGCAGTACACAACCTGATGACACAGGGGAATAAAGCAACAAAAAGTAATTATTTTAAGTTTACTGATTCTAATAAAAAGGGCACTGTTATCTGTCTTCAGTTCTCAAAACCAGCAAGAGGAATTTTGTTTCAACATCTATTCACGTGCTTTCAACACCTGAGATATTTTAAAAAAATATCTCCTTTAGGCAGAGAACAAGAGTTGTTGATTTTGCTGCAAAAGGTGAACCTTCTGGAAAATCACAAACATGTGAAAGCAGAGGAGAAAACTCATAACTGCTTTGGAATTTTTATCTACACAGCAAGTGCTTAAGGCTGCCCAAATATATGAATGCCATATCGTCTTTTGTTCAAGAGTCCTGTGGTATTTCAGACATGTTAATGTGCCAAGGCCCAAAACATATAATTAAGCCATTCTCATTCTTATTTCCTGCAGTTGCAGAGTCAGCACCTGAAAGCAATGCCCTGCTTTCCTGCGAGTTCTACCAGCAATACACAAAACCAGCCTCCCTCTGAACTGGTGACTGTACCCAGTTCTGTGTGGGCATCAGCAGGAGAGCAGAAAAACAATAATGTCATGCATCATGTTGCCTGCTATTAGGATCAGGTACATCCAGGTAAATAAGTCTCTACAAAGGGAGGCAGAAAGCAAAGGGAGGCAGAAAGCAAAGGGAGGCAGAAAGCAAAGGGAGGCAGAAAGCAAAGGGAGGCAGAAAGCAAAGGGAGGCAGAGCAGCACTCCTGAAACAGAGTTTCATTCCCAGCACCACCTCATAAAAAGTGACAACTGGCAATGACACTTGCATCCAAGCAGGCCAGTCAAAGTGTCTTCTCTGAAAACTGTAGCTCTATAGAAAGCAGTATGTCGTTGTTTAGATACTTCCACTGCATTTAGTTTCTTTGTAGCAATACCAGTTATTACAGAGCAAGTATCTGCTACTTTTACCATGGCTGCATGTAGGCATCCCCCACTCAAAAAGCAGCACCACAAATGTAATGATTCTGATGATACCCAGCAGGATTTATGCTATCTGGTTCTCAGGTTTCCCTGCAGAGCTTGTGTGCACTCACTCCCCCCAGCTACCAGGCTACTCTGCCCAAACCAGGAGATGCTGCCTACAAACCTGTACGCAGTCAGCCATTAGCCTAGTTTCTGTGTGGGATATCAAGAAGGTTTTTAGCCAATTTATATACCAACATATTTCATTTCAATGCATGTCAGTCACAGAATCTGGATTCTGGATATGTCCCTTTGAGTTTACTACAAAGGAATACTTCTCCTGCCTTGCTGTACCTGCTCAGGGATCAAACATTGCTTTACATGTAATAGATCACTGTGAGGGCTTTTCTGCCCCCGTGCATCTTGCCAGGCTCCAATGGATTTCAACTACTCTGAAAATTCTTAAAATGTGGGTCTTTGTTGCTTACTGATGCTGATTACAGGACTTTAAGTCTCAACTAGCAAGAAAAGGAGGACTCTCTGAGTTTCTCTGCCACAGTCAGCCATAGCTTTGACCAAAACTCAACAATGTCAGCAAAGGAAAATAATAATAAAACCTAGCAATCAATTAACTTTAAAGTTAAAATTATTCCCTCCCTAAGAGAAAATGAAAAAAAAAAAAAAAAAAATTCGTCCCTCAAGTCTAGCACATCTGTTTCAAGACAATTACTTGCTAGCAGTAAATAACAGATACAGTTACATGGTCCCCTCATATCCATACTGGCAGCTCCTGTAAGCCTGTGATTTCTGAGCTATTATTATTATTATAATGTAATTTCAGTTTTCAGACAGATCATCCCATACAGCCCCTCCTCCTCCTGGCTTGGCAGAGAACCCTTCATGTCCATCTGTGGTCTCTCACTGACTTGACAACACATATCAGGAGTCTCTTCCCTGAAGCTCTTTTCTCTGCTACTTGCACTCTTGGCACATCAGCTGAGCCCAGGAGTTGTTCTGCATTTTTGAAGGGAAGGTGGGAAACAGATGGGGGAGGGAAGCTCTACACAGAGACAGGAATGACAATGGACATGCAGTTCCTTACATTCCTTTGTATGGAGCTTCCTCTGTATCGAGCTCCACTACGCAAGGGGAAAAGGTTTGGTGGTGGTTTTTTTGGAGGTTTTTTTTTTTGTGTGTTTTTTTGTTTGTTTGTTTTGGTTTTTTTTGTTTTTGTTTTAAGATTTTGGAATTAAATGTACTCAAGACATAAAATATACTGAGAGTGCACCTGAATTAAAATCACAAAAAAAAAAACATAGAAAAGCAAAAAGCCAGTGAAGACAGTCAGGTGATGCAGCCCAGCTGACATAGCTCCCTGGGCAGAAAACACATTACGAGAAGCCAATGATAAAGAACCTACTGCATGAAACAAAAGAACGATCTTGGATTATCCAATCCAGCAAAACAACTGGCCTCTGAAAATGGGTTAGAGCAAAGAAATTTAGGAAGAGGTGGGTTCTCATTAAGCTGATGAACAATACTGGCACATGCTAGGAAATCAGATGTGTGAAAACCACTAGAGAAATGAAGTGGCAGGTCAGACTCGCAAGAGCAGCAGCAGCAGAGGTGGGAAACTGCTTTAGGTGGAGTTTGATCAGCTTTTAAAAGGACTAGGTAGGTAGTTGCTTATGACAGAGGACTGGACTTTACAACAATAGGTACCACCCTGCCCCTATAAGGGAGTTTTATATAACAACAGTGGTTAAGTACTATCAGACAAGACTAGTATGTATTTTGTGGTATTTCTATACCTACGGCTCTCTTCTGCACTAGCTTCTGAGTATTCTTCTAACTTGTTGGTGAACATTCTTAACACTAAGTGTATATGACCTATGCGCCAGGTGGTGTCAAGTGGCTCAGCAGCCAGTAAAGCAAGGATTAGTGATACACAGACTAGAGGAAAGAGATACAGGATGACTCAAAGACCTCCTACCTAATCCACACTAAGCGTATCAAGTGAATCTTCAGGGCACCAAACTGAAATGTGAATGACACTGTTGCCCTGCATCACTGTAGTCGAAGCAAGATAAGAGGACCCAAGCGTTCACTGAAGGCTCAACAAATCATTTGGTGGCAAACAGGATTTTGGCTGTTTAAGTACTGCAGGACTGCACTTAGACTCAAAATTCTAACTCCCTAAACTCAGCAAAATCTAAATCTGGCTGCCTCCAGAAGAGCTCTTACTGACAGGGAGAAAATACCCAAGTGAAACTGACTTATAAGAAAACACTGAAAGGATTTGATGGGAAGCAGCATCCATTTTCTGCAACCTAGATAGCGTCAGACAGCTCCCCATGAGTTCCCATATATTCCAGCCTGTATTCCCCAATACCATCTAGAGGAAAGTGGTGGAAGAACCATGTGCTCCTAACAGAAACACAGCTTCTTACAGTGCAACTTATTCTGTCAGTGTGAGCAGCATTGCAGCACCAAGAGAGGTGAGTTAGCTCTCATCCACCTCCTTTCTGAAATTTAGCTGCAACACCTCAACTGTCCCAAGTGCTACTGACTTATGCTACGATGCATTTTTCTTTTATTTTATCCCTTTCAAAAGGGAGATGAAGCCATTCACTTTTATCCAAGTTAGAGACATGAATTCACAATTAAATAGAAGAGTAAGAAAACAAAGAAGAGTCACTGTGTTGAACAAGCTCAGAGAGGGGCTACCAAAATGTGAAGGAGCCGGAAACACTATCTTGCCAACGGTGGACTTGTGTGGAGTGCAAGCTTCTGTCTTCTCTCTTCATAGAAAAAAAAAAAAAAATACATGAAGGGTGACGCAGAAGCCCACTAGTTTTGCAAGATGTAGTTTGACCAAAATTTATGGCAGGACTTGAGAAGCTGGCATGACACGGCACTCTTCTGAAGCCTTCTAACTTTGATTTGTGCATGCAGAGTGCGTAAGCTCGCTCACTGTGTGCTCATGCAGCATCCATCTTTGCACATAAAGGGGAAAAATGGTAACTTGTTAATGTGACGGAAGTCAGTTTTGAGAGGTCTTAGCACCCTTGGGTTCAGAAACATGACTTATCAAACTTCTCTCATCTATTTATATGCCTTTTCCCCACCTCCCACTCCAAGACTACTTTGCCTTTGGTGTGCAAAAATAACGCTTAAAAAATATTTAAAGAAACCAAATGTTTTAAAAACAGAACAGATGCTTTCAAATGGGAACAGATTCCAAACATTTGATATTTGCTTGAATATTTGCTTACCACCCTTATTTTGTTAGAGAAAAAAAAAAACAAACCAACAATACACAAATACTTGATGCAGCTACATACAAAAGCCGTCCAAATTTCACACTCCACAATCTGTAGATTATGATTTTCCGGGCATCTGCAGCTTGGCACAGCATGGAAGCCAAGCAGATTTGTTGCTGAAGCAGGCCATAAATTATTTAATAAGAAATACATTTAAGAAGGCGGCTTCCACCT
>NW_008597498.1:684-954 GCF_000691845.1 Merops nubicus | reverse complement strand
CAGCCCCCTGTGACAGCAGAGCCAGCCCAGCCCTCTGGGGAGCCCCACAGGCCACCAGGTCAGGGCAGCATCGAGGGTTGGGGTCCCTGATTAAACGGGGGGAGTTGGGGGGCAGCGATTCTGGAGCAGGTAAACCAGGCTTGGCTGGGCTGATCTCAGCTCCCTCCCTGCCCCTGGGCAGAACCAGGCGTGGCACGTGTGCCCCAGTGTCCCTGAGACTTTATTTGGGGTGGGGGTAACAAGGGGCATCCTAAGGAACTGGAGCCCCTC
>NW_008597498.1:0-231 GCF_000691845.1 Merops nubicus | reverse complement strand
CCCTCCCCTGTCGCAGGGCCACTGAGGAGAGAGCAGCAAGGACACACGTGGGCAGAGTCACACGGGAGGCACGGTGTCCCCACCCTCACGTCCCTCACCCCGCATGAAGAGACCCCCCTGCTGCCCCTCCTCCTCCCACCCTACCCCGCTGTCTGCACCACGGTGGCACCGTGAGCGCTGCCATGGGGACGGGACCTCCCCCCTGCTGGTGGTCCCACGGCCAAAAGCTTT
>NW_008597497.1:0-1798 GCF_000691845.1 Merops nubicus | reverse complement strand
TGCCCCTGAACGCTGGCGTGCAGCAGCATCTCCCCTCTGTTGCCCCTCCCCAGCTCCACAGCACGCCCTGCTCCCCACTGTGTGGTCCCACTGTCACTCCTAACAAAGTCATGGAATTTTACTGTGTGATGTTTTTCTTGGACAGGTCTCTGCTGGAAGAACTTGACACATATGACATTTTCCCCCATAGGTTCCAGAGATTCCGTGTATCCTAGTGCTGACAAACATGGAACCTCTCAGTTACAGACTGGTGCCTGCTCTGATCCTGACCCAGAGGAGAAGGCACCTGTCCCATCTGAACGTGCTCCCGAGTTCCCCAGTGGCAAGGGCAGCCTGTGGGGCAGCTCCCAGGCCAGCCAGGACCCCCCGTGCTGTGGGCTCAGGGGGCCTGGCCCTGCGGAGGAGGAGCCCCAGGCCCCACGAAGGCTGATGAAGCTGAGCAGGCGGGCAAAGGCCCTGGCACCGGAGGAGAGGGGAGGAGGGTGTGACCTGTGTCTGGTCGGCGCTGGCAGAAGGGTGAGCAGTGGAGCTGGCAGAAGGGGGAGCAGTGGAGCTGGCAGCACGGGGGCACTGGGGTCACCAGCCCACGGGCACAGCACCCACCCGGCCGCGGGGGAGAGCGCTCCCAGCCCGCCCAGAGGAGCCCTGCTGCAGGAAGCAAAGGGTCTGACCCCTCCCAGAGCAGTGTCAGGAGCTGTACAAGAGGGGCCTGAAGGCAGCGTCCCTCCAGGGGTGCCCGAGCTGTCCCCCTGTACGCCCAGGGGCAGCGGGGACACCTGGCAGCCCGAGTCCCCCCATGCCACGGGGACACCCGGTGACCCTGAGCCTGCACAGCCCTGTCTGGGGCACAGCCACCCAGCACCACCTGGCACCAGTGGCGATGGAGAGCAGGAACCCCTGAGTGTAACGAAACAAACGGCCAGCGAGGGGACGTGTGAGGATCAGGGGGAACTCCAGAGGCTCTTGGAATTCATGTCAGAGAACGAAGTGTTGCCTGCTGACGGGAGCAGCACCGCAGCTGAGGAGAGCAGAGGCCGTGGAGGAAATCTCAGTGGCACCGGCAGCTTAAATCCCTTTCCTGCAGCCCTTGCTCTGGGTGGAGCTGAAGAGCTGCTGGAGAACCAACAGCCTGCACTTCAGTCAGGACTTTCCCACCCTGCAGAGGCGGCGGCCGCCGGCTGCGCGCCCGGCTCCTGCACGGTGGTTGAAGGGCTTCTCTTCCCCCTGGAGTACTACGTCAGGACCACCCGCCGCATGTCCAGCTGCCAGAGGAAGCTGAACCTTGACGCTGTGATCCTCAGCCAGCTGGGCAGGAGCAAGAAAGGTCAGCGGGGGAAGTGCAAGCAGAAAGATGCAGATTCAGATCGGCCCACCCAAGGAAGAGCTGGAGATGATCTGGAGCCAGGTGTCGTGCCGCTGCCTCCTCTTGGTGCAGACAACGATTCAGCAAGTCCAAGCAGTCCCCCAAAATCTCTCCCTGCATCCAGTGGCAGCAGCACTTCACTGGGATCGACTGCTCAGAACGGCAGCACCGGCACAAAGCGGGGTCAGAGACGGCCCCGGGGGAAACCAAAGGGAAGGAGGAAGTCTGGCTGCAAGCTCCCTGGGCATCAAGTGTCCCAGGAGCTGGGAGAGAGTTTGGAGCTCCTGACACCGAGGGAAGGCAGCAGCCTGCTGCCGAGTGAGTGCCACAGTGAGAAGGAAAACTGTGAGGCTAATCTTGAAGGATCACCCTCAGAGGAGAGGAGGTTTTCTGCGGCTGCAGCTCTGGGCTCTGGAGAGGCAGAGGGAGCTGGCA
>NW_008597496.1:0-17018 GCF_000691845.1 Merops nubicus | reverse complement strand
GGGGCTGAGGGGAACAGCACCAGCAGGACATCAGCTGGCAGGGCTCTGCCATGTCCTGGTGCTGTGCTTGGTGCCGGGTGAGGTGTGGAGCAGAGCTGGGGAGCCCCTTCCCTCTGCTCAGCTGCCTCTGAAGATGCTGAAGGATGCTGACCAGAGCAGGCCTTGCTTTTCTGGAGCAGCAGAAATGCTCTGGCCGGTGGTGGGACTGCAACGGGGTCATCCCATGGGGTGATTTAGGGAGGCTTTGGGATGGGTGACCCTGAGCTCTGCAGCTCCCCAGCCTGGGGCTGCTTCCAGGGAGCCTTACAGGATTCTGCCCATCCCACCCAGCTGGACTGGGACCGGGCAGCACCTCCTGCAGGCTCTGTTTGCTCATCCATTCAGTGGTACAGAAATCCTCTCCTCCCTGTCGTGGGCCACAGGCAGGTTCTGGCAGCACCACACCTGACCCTGTGTGTGTATGCTACAGTCTGAATTATTTTGTCTGGTTTGGCTTTGGGCTTCAGAATTATGTTCTAGTGTCTTTGCTGCAAGATAATATAACATGCATGATATTCCCCTCTCTGGCAGTGCTTGGGAAGTTGATTTTGAACTTTCGGCCTTATAAATATGTTTCTCCCAGATGAGAAAGCAGGCAGCTTGTGATGAAAATTAACTTGCTAATAAAAATAATTGGTACACAAAGGGACAATCACCAAAATCAAACCCTGCCTTGTTTCCCTAAGCATCTGTAACTATTGCATGAATAGAAACAGATTATAAGAATAAATCATTTGTGGGCTGCACCTTGGGACAAAGCTGAATGATGATTTTTGTCTCTGTAGATACCCTGGGTCCTTTTCCTTGTATTTTATGCATTGGAGCAGCCAGATCTTTATGCATGTTCCTAAGTATCTCAGGAAAAAAAAAAGACTTTGTTGTCTGGTTGTCTGGTCCATTTTCTGGCATCACTTGCTACTACGTAGTGAAATTACCATTCTGCAGTTTCCACCAGTAAATCTTCTGTCTATTCCTAAATCCCCTGTCTAGCCCTTCCTGTCATTGCTTGTAGAATTGGTAAATTCACAGCTTCCCTGTCAGCAGATTCTATTTTCTAATTTATTTTTCTGTATTAGAAGCTTTTTCTCCATTATTTGCACAATCTGAGATTCAAACCATCATCTCTAACTTCATTCCCATGTTGTCTGCTGTGAAGCAGCCTCTTTCCTTTGCAGATTAGCCCAGGTGGTTAAGGCACATTGTGTTTTCCCCTCAGTCTTTATTTTCTCTGAGCCGTTACAGGGAGATGCCTGGAGAAAAACGAGCACTCCCGAATTTGCTGCTTGTGATGGGTTTTTCTTCATGTTGCTACATACACGCCCTGAGAAGCTGAGCTTTTCCCTGTAGATATGACACTTTGACTGCTGAGTCTGAGTTGATGCCTTCATAAAACCCCTTTACTCTGAATTCATTCTCTTGCACTTACTGATCCACCATCCTTCCTCCAGGTACAAACCACCACAGACATTACTGGAATTTGTCAATGGGGTGATACACCGCAGGCGCTTTTCCCAGGGCTATTTTGGAATAAACAAGCAAACAAAACCAAGTCAGAACAACACATAAAGCCCCTGAAGCCCCCAGGCAGGGTCTGGATCTGCAGCACACGTTTCTGTTCCCATCTTCCCCGTGGAAGGAGGAGCTGTCAGAGCCTGGACGCCTGGCGGGGAGCTCGGCAGCGCGGTGCCGTGTGCCACGTGGGGCTGTCACCAGTGGACGTTGTGGCTGGTGAGGAACCTGCTGTCCCTTATCCCTGAAGCTGCTGTCCCTTATCCCTGAAGCTGCTGTCCCTTATCCCTGCAGAGCAGTACAACAGCTGGGAGAGCTGCACGAAGTGACATCAGTTACAAACAGTTCCTCCCAGCTTGGCTGGAGGGAAAACCACAGGCCAGAGGTTTGTTTCTTTGGATTTTTTTTTTTTTTGGTAGATCTTGCATAAATGGGAAACAAGCCAGATTTTTAACTCATCCTGCTTTAGGAAAATCTGTGGCTGACCTTTAATCTGACCAGATTCAGTACAGGGATTTCCTTTGACTTCTGCACATTTTAAGCTGCATTTCGCTCCTTTTGTATTCGTGGGGGCAGTTAAGCCCCTGCAAATCTAAAATAGTAGCAGTGAGATTTCAGCCCTCTTCTATCCAGAGCTGGATCAAAAGTATCTTCTAAAAATACATCACAGTAAACAATTTTTAGGGGTACCTTTGCTGTATTTTGAGGAAGGCAGGCAAGGGAAAACATCCCTCCCCAGCCTGCCGAGTGAGCTAAGCTCAGTCCCCGGCCCAGGTATCCCTCAGCTGCCACTGCTTCTAGTCGTGTCAGGAGGGCATTTTTCTTGTTTTTGTTTTTAGAATGAAGTAATTCTATTGTTGAAATGAACAGGCAATTTTAGATTTCAGTAGAATTAGAATTTTCCCAGTAAAATAAGCCTTATTCCCATCATTACACTTAATAAATGTACCTCACAGAGTAGCTTTGTTCCCTGAAAACTTCCCTGCCCTTAGTGAGAGGCTTCGTGCTACTTCAGGGAAATGGTGTTAAAACTCTAAATGACTTCAGAGAGCTCACATACATCCGTACAGGTGTGAGGCTGCTCAGTTCTGCCCCTCCAGCCTGGTTTGGGTTATGTGTATGAGCTGGTAGGGTTTTGTGATATAAATTTTGTTTATTTGGTATAATTGTTGTGCTTTGAACAGGAAAAGCTCCTGGTCCTCACATTTTCTCTGTCCTGTCTAAATCACATCTGCAATATCAGAACAGCCAAAGTTCCTTGCCTTCCTAATGAAACAGGCTGCTTAAGCACTAAGCCCTGGTAATCCAGTGTATGTTTTCATAACAGTAAATATAATATGAAGATGTGCACAGCTTGTGCTTGATGTAAGCAGTGAGATCATTACAGTGCTCCTAAATCCTTTTATTTTAAGATTTATTTAGTTGGTAAACTTTACATGTCTGTCCTTTATTTGTCAGTTCTAGCATGGGCTTTAACCTAAAGCCAGCTTCCCAAACCTCCTGCAGCTCCAGCTTAAGCTTCCTTCTGCCTGGAGATCCGTTGGTACAGGAGACATGGAGATACCATCTACAGGATGTCAAAGTGATAGGTGGAGGCTCTGGGGGATGTGAGTTTTGGCTCTTTATGTGACCTTGGACAGCCTGAGCAGCATCTTTTCTCCTCAGTTACCCTTGCCTAAAAGTGAGGAGCTGTTATCTCCTTCTCTCCAATCCCCAGTGTTTTCTCTTGCTCTTTATAGAAGGGACTTGGCACTTTGCACTGACAGTGTCCAGTAGGTATTTTCATAATCACCATTTACACTTTGATTAAGCATTCATATTATTCAGTAGATGACATTAATAATATTGAAATACCATTTTATACAATATTTAAGATCATAATTTTTTATTGGAAATCAATGAGAACATCCTCCTAAAAAATCAATGACCTGAACATCTCTTCTTATATAAGAAGTGTCTATATTTATCAGTGCTGATATAAGATGCTGTGGTTATCTGTCCGTCCATACAGAATTCTGTGGTGCTTTTCCCAGAGGCAACCAGTTAGCTGTCAGGAGTGGATGACTCTTAGTCTGCACCAGTATGGTTTAGATTTAAAGGGAAGCCTGGAGGTGAAAGGCTCGGATGGCCACGAACAGACCCCTCCTGTGGGTCACTTTGTCATTACCCTTCAGCTCTTGCACAAGATGCTCTGTTAACTAGCAGGGGCTGTTCCTTCTCAAGTCCTACATGGCTCAAGGTGACTGAGCAATTCCCTGCTGGAGTGGGTCTGTTCAGAATATAACTTCCTCTGATAGCCAGAGCTGGGTCAGGGAGAGAGCCTTGATTCTATTCCTAGTCCTGCTGGAAACGGCCCCTCTGCACCCCAGTTTATCCTGGACAGCTTTATGGATAATGCTGGAATGTCAAGGGATCCGTGCCACTGAAAACAAGGCTCTGTGAGCATCTCTCTTTGTTCTGTAATAAACCCATATACATTGCATGTGATACATAACATTTGCACTTTTAAATTGCAGTGGGATTAGGGCTCTGTTTGATGAGTTAAAAATTTTGTGTTTATCTTGAAGTTTTTACACACATACATATGTATCTTGTATCTAATTTAGCCTGGAGTGTAATCAGGAAAAAATTACAGGGTAACCTCATCACCTGTAAGCATTCTAGGGGGATATTGAGATTAAAGATGTTAAAGAATATATCCTTTCATCAGTGCTTTCTTCCTCATTAAGTCCTGAGTGTGCTCGTAAGTATTTGCCAAATAAAAAGGGAGAAATAGGTACAAGTTAACACTGTACAATTAAGTTCCCTTGAATTTTCCCCGAAGGTTCACCTTAGCTTAATTTAATATCCCCTCAGTTCTCCCAAGCCATCTGTTTGGCTGAGATGCAAAACAAACGTGTGCAGGTAGATGGATTTATCCTGCAGGCCTTGGGGGTGACAGGAGCTCACAGGTTTCTCACCGAGCCTGCAGTGGTCTCTTTAGGAAGCCCTCTGCTGTGCAGTGAAAGGTGGCTGGCCCCTCTCCTGGAGGACACTGACTACCCAGCGAGGCAGGTAAAACCCCTGTTAAATGGTGGGCACACCAACAGCCTCACTGACCTGGTGAGCTGGGCTCAGCAGCTGTGGACGTCAGAGGAGAGACTGACCTAAACACCCGGCTGGGTGGGGGCCCTGAGGGTCCATGTTCAAAGCACATGCAAACTATCTCCTCCTGAACTGGGCAGAGGCAGCCCCTCGCTGGAGCAGGGGAGCAGAGCAGGAGCCCTGGGATGGAGGAGGAGAGCCTCCTGACCCCTGGGGTGCCATCCTCGTGAGCACAGCTCTGCCTCCTGGGGAGCAGCTGCCAAGCTTTGCAGCACCCTGCTGTGCTCCATGCCCAGTGGGATCTGAGGCCTCCAGGGCAGTGCTGGGGCCTGTGCAGCCCCCAGGTCGGGGTGTGCTGTGCCACGGCAGGGGTGGGTGTGGCTCTAGGCAGGCTGGTGCTGTCGTCACCTGGCACCTTGGAGTGTCTGCATCTGGGTTAGTAGTGCTGGGCTTGTTCCTCTGTGTGCGGCTAAGGTCACAGGTGGGCAAAGTGTGTCAGCTGGTGGAAAGCATGGTCTGAACTGAAAGGCCAGAGCAGGACACGGGGACTCTGGCTCCCAGCTCCACCCCTGTCACTGCCAGCGAGTGCTCCTCCCAGTTCCCAAGGACTCCTGAGCTGGGGCACTGGGAATTCGGGACCATCACAGGCGAGGGGCCGACAGCAGCCTCGTTACCCTGTGGCTGTTCACCCTTGTCCCCCTGGGAAGGAGGGGAGGGCAGCTGGACCAGCCTCTGGGGCTGTGTGGGCGTGAGGGACACGAGGAGGGAGCAGCAGGACCCGTGGTGTGAAGTGCTGGAATTCTGCCCTGTTCAGGGTGTTCTCCCTGTTCTGGTGCTGTTGCAGAAGTCAGCTCTTGCCCAGGCTGTCGCTCCCTCTGCTGCTTTTGGCCCGGGCACTTTGCAGGGCAGGTCAGAGGGGTGCAGTGGCTGCAGGTCTGCCACGTTTCCCTGAAGTTCCCCTTTGAATTACAAGCTTGTGTGTGTAGTTTGGTGCACAGGGAACAAGTTGGTTCTGGGTGAAGAGTGAAACGTGTGATTTCTAATCAACAAAAAACTTAGAAGAATAGATTATTTTTACTCAATGTGACCAAACACTTGGAGTAGAAATGCTGATCTGCTGAGCAGCAAGACGACCATCCTGGGGCTGGGCCAGAGTTTTCTAACTGATCACACTCTAGTTCTTGTTTTGGAGAATCTGATTGTTTTTCAGAGCCATCTGGGAAGAGTTGTACTCTAAGTGTATGCCAAGAAGTGCAAAAGTAGAAAGACTCATAATCCATCAGCAGGGATTTTGCAACTGTGATACACACGTATCTTGAGGCTGCAAGTATTTTATATTGCTATTTTTGAATCTTTGACTTACTTGAAAGGAACTCGATGCTTGTGTCACTTTATGTAAATGGGGCTCCGTCTGTCACTGCCTCTTGTACCAAAAGGCTTTTAGAAGCTTGCTTTTTTTTTTTTTTTAGAAATACACAAGCCTATTTCTACTGAAATAATCAGCATACACACATCCCTGACACATTTTTGCATAATCATAGCACAATTAGCCATGGGCAGAAATCAGAGGAAGATTTTTCCAGCTGTCCCAAAGATATAATGGGATAGTTGATGTTTGAAAGGCAGAACCCTTCCCCAGTTCTGGAGTATTTAACTGCATGCAGAATATTGACTTGGGCACAGGCGTGTCTGCCCAGGCCAGTGACCAGCGAGGTGGCAAATGCCCCAGCAGAGCTTAGTGGCTCTGACATCGTTGTAATGCTGATTGCACTGTCCTCTGAAGGAGAGGACCCTACAGAAGTGGTGCCAAGGTATAAAACTTCCCCAAGGTCAAGCAGAGAACAAACAGAAAGACAATGCAAGGAACGAACCTAGACGTGGAAAAGCTTTTTAAAAATAGTGGTTTTCCTTTTTATTGTTTTTAAGTGGTTAGTAAACTGTAATAGCATGTTATAGAAAGTGGCTTTCTTGTCTAGAAAGACACATCAGTAGAAGATGTTCTGGGTGATTACAAACAGTGATTATAGGTAATCTGTTGCTGTGCTACACCCAGCACTGCTGGATGCACTGTTGGTCCCAGGCCTGTTAATTAACAGATGAGTGGAACTGGAAGAGAATGCACTGCCAAAGATAAGGACAACTCTGAAGTCTAAATGTTCTGGTAAAGTCCATATGATAAAGTTGGGACTGTTGCCCTCTGGACCATGCTTGGTTGTGAGCTAAGGATTTAAAATCCTGGCAGAGGAGCCATTTTCCTACTTCACTGTGGTTTTCAAATTGTTATTAATAAAACATAGTCCTGTCTATGTCTTGATGCAGAGAGACCTTAGTCTTGGTACATGCCCTTCCCATTTATTATTTATACAGGCATTTAACAGCTCTGCCATATTTTAACAGAAACGTTTAACAGTTGTTTGCCAACCAGAATTAGCAACAAATAATATCTGATATTTCAAAAAGGTTTTTTTTTTTTTACACATAAGTAATGAAATGCAAATAATACCAGGGCCTGGTGGGGCATGGGAGAAATGCTGTTGCGTGTGTTGCCATTTGCTTAACTTCAACAGTTTTACCTCTTGCCTTTTATTTCCAAGTTACAAGTGCTGTTTAAATCAGAGGACATTCCATATATATATGTGTGTGTGTATATAAATATATATGGCTGCTAATTTAATTTATATATGAAGCAAGGGTTGAGTAAGAGGTGAAAAGATTAATTGTGCCTTCTTATTAGCATCTTGGGAAAGTTGATTGCCTTTCCTTGCCTGTTCTCATTTCCTGATGGATGAATGCTCCTGTGAATGCTGAGGGTTCTGCCTCCTTCCATGAAGGACTACCCAGGCTGCTCCTGCAGTCCAGATGGGTTTAATCTCAACTTTCCAAAGTGGGGTGATAACCAGCAGAGAGTGGCCCAGACCCCCCTGGGATGTGGGCAAACAAGACAGGCTGACTGGAGGTGGCACCTTCTGAGACTGTTGTTAGAACCAATGAGAAGGGCTAATGGCTTCAAGAAGTCACAGACATGGAGATTTTGACTTACATCTCTGGTACCCTTGGAAACAATGACAAACCTCATGTTTTGTCCCTGTAATAAGTAAAAATAAACAGAGTAAGACCCCAGGTTCCACCAATGAAGAGAAGAAGCTCTATCAAGCACTTAAAGAAAAAAGCATTGATCCTGCACTATTGAAGTGAGGAGAATTTTACGGTTGACTTTGAGGGATGTGAAAACAAGTCTTTGAACTAGATTATTTCTAATCTTCATAGCACTGTGAAAAATATCTCTGGCTCATATGAAACTAAGTTAGTATTATCTCCACTCACAGGGAACTGAAGTTCGGAGAGTGTGTGCCTTCCTGAAAGTCAAACAGGGAATTGGTGATAGAGTTGGGAACCAGACCTAAACCTCTCAAAAGTTCAGTGAGAAGGACCCACACACAGTAGAGCAAAGTGACTTCCTTGCATTTTCCAAACATAAGAATTCACATGATGAGTCTGAACCTCCTTTTCCAACTTCTTTCTGATGGTGTAGGTTAAAAACTTGGAAGTAGGTTACAAAGGACTCGGCTGCTGAAGAACAAACATTCCTCTGGTGACTTGCTTGGTGGCCTAGTTCTTGGGCAGCAAAGTCATAGGAGACAGAACATTTCAAATGACACTAAACAAATGCTGGAGGCACTTTTAGGCGAGGTCCAGGGAGATATGCAAAGGAAAGTGAAAAGCTGCTATTAGTTCTTTAGGCACTGCTGGTTCAGAACTGTTTAAGGGGCTTCTGGGAGGAGAGGAGCTGAGGGCAGTGGGGCCAGGATGTGCCGGGCAAGCTCGGCTCGGCTCGGCTCAGCTCGGCATGGCTCAGCTCAGCTCAGAGGCAGCTCAACTCAGCTCAGCTCGACTCAGCTCAGCTCAGAGGCAGCTCAGCTCAGCTCAGAGGCAGCTCAGCTCAGCTCAGCTCATCTTGGCTCAGCTCAGAGGCAGCTCATCTCAGCTCAGCTCAGCTCGGAGGCAGCTGCGAAGCTCGCCCCGGGTCCAGCGCAGGGCAGCGCTTTCGTGAGACCAGCAGATTGCACTTGAAATGTCCTCAAGTGCCTTTTCTTCGTCACCTTCTGCTCTGAAACATGGTACTGCTGGTGACCCTGGGTTAGTCTGGTTCTTTAAGTTCATTATGTGTTTTGATGAATAGTTGATTAGAAGTTGGTTTTAATTCAAATGAATGAAAAGGGAAAAAAAGCCCTCGGGTGTTAAATGCTGTCTCTGGTCACTAGAAACATATTTAAACGTTTTTAAAGGTGTTAATGCTGATTGCCCTTGAAATGCCCTTTCTTGGGTTGCTCAGTTCTATTAGGTTACTCACAACCACAGAAGCCTACTTTGTGTAGGGAGAGAGAAAGAATGCATAGTCTTGTATTTAAAGGTTTTATGGGACATGAAACAATTTTGCTGGTTAAAAGCTAAACTTTATAGTGTTTCTATTTTTAATTAAATATTAATTGCGGAAGATGGCTCTGGAAATGACTGCTCAGATCATTTAATCCATATAGATGACCTTTACGTTGAATTTATTGCCTCATGCTTACACTGCCCTTCAACCCCATCTGGGGACTGACCTCGCCTGGCAGGCTGCTCCACTCTTAATTAGAAAGATGTGCAGCTCACGCTCCTCTTAATGTTTATTAATGTTCCTTTGCTGACGATACTGTAGGATGGAGAGCTGGTGATTACTGTGATATGAAGTTTCCCTGTCAGTTCTTGTGTACAAACTTATAGAATCTTCTTATACTGCTTTTGAGAGTTGGATGTACTTCAAAGGGACAAGAAAAGATGGAACAGTTTCTCCTGAAGTTGAAAAGCAAACCCACCTTATATGCTCTTTTAGTGGAACATAAGCATTACTTGAAAACTCTGTTTGTTTTCTTTTTTTTTTTTTCTCTCCCAAGCATCTTAATTCATTTCTTTTGATGCTGATAAGCAGCTTAGTGCAGCATGAAATTTTCTGCCATGATCCTGACTTGCCTGAGAATTCAGGTATAAAAATGAACCATCAGCCAGCAAGAAAATGTGTGTTCATGTGCTCAAAGTCCTAAAAGGATTAGGTTAATTTGCAAAATACTGTTTTCTACCAAGAGATGTGATTCTGCTTCCTCTGTTAATGCACAATGTTACAAGCACTACTTTGGCTAAAGATTGTAATATTAATTAAAATGGGAAGTTAAGGGGGGAAAGGCACGTGCCAAGCCGTCTGTCCTAGTGGCTTGTCTGAGGGGGACACCTGAGAGTAGAGGCTTGCACCAAAGTGGGGGGTTTAGCTTTGCACTTGAGATTCCTCAAGCTGCTTTCTCGGGCCGTGCCCCTGGTCTGCTGCAGGCATGGGCTGAAGCTTGTGGCTTTTGGTGACAACAAAAACCCCAGACAGTTACTTCAGGGGACGAAGAGACTGAGGGACAGGGAGCCTGGAAACACCCTGGCTGCTGGAGCACACATGGTGGTCTCCTGGGTCGGGGGCTCGTGTTCAGTGGGTGATTGGATGGACGTGCCCTGCCCGTGGCTGCTGAGGGTGGTCCCAGCAGGTCCCTCCCTGCACCACTGCTCAGCTGCTCTGGAGAGCAGCAGTTGCTCATGTAGCCAAAGATCATGATGCTTCTGATGCTGTCTGCAGCTGATGCCATTATGGAGAGCAGGGCAGGGCATGCAAAGCGAGAGGAAGACTTAAAGTTATTCTTAGAAAGTCTGTTTTTTCCCCCTCTGGGCTGAGAGTAACCACCTTCCATGCTGTTTGGGATAATTTCATTGCAGCTGAGGCCTATCAGTATGTTGCTTCAGTCTGGGGATTTGACACATGGATAAAGTCCCTTAAGCCTGCTCCTGAAGGATTTGGAGATTTTTGTAAAGCTCAAATGCACAAAGCAGCCTCTGAGCTGTGGCTGCTTGATGGATCAATGAAACTGCATTTAACTTCTCAAGCAAAATCTGCCATGTTCCTTCTCTTGCAGCCTCTCCTGGAATTTCTGTTTAATATTTAATAATACTGTTGTGGCTCTCACTGTTGTTTTCAAACAACAGTGTCTTTAAAGTGGGAAAAAATCCCTAAGAAAACAAAAGTGACAAACTCTTTAAGCATATTTCCTAGGTCTCTCCCTATTTCTGCCCTCCAGTTATAGCAAGTCTATTATAATTCAAATCTAAGCATAAACCAGCCAAAATTCTTCAGCTGGAAAGTTAGAAATTTCTATGCTAATAAGCCTAAGAGAAGAAGGGCTGTGGAAGCAGCCAATTCAAAGTGACCCAGTAATTCCCCCCATCTCTGAGATTTACAGCTCTGTTAACTTCTCTTCCAAAGTATCACCTGGTGCTTGAGCAGTGCCCGAGGTTCCCACCCCTGACACCCCTGTTCTTGCTTTAGACACACAACGGGACTGCCACATGCCTGTGCCTTAGCTGGTCCCCAGAGCTGGGCTGGCCCTGGCTGTGCTGCCCCTGGGGTTCCCAGGCAGGTTCAGCTGCACGAGCAGCATCAAGCCAGGCAGCTTGTTTGTCTGTTCTGAGCACAGGGATGGTACTGGAAGATCTGAAAGTTATTGATCTGGTTTGAACGCTGTCTAGACGTGTTAACACCTTCCCCTTTGGGGGCCTGCTGTAAGATCTGGAGCCCTCAGCATCTTGGTGGGTTTTATCAGTGCAGTGGCATCTGGCACGGTCCAAGAGGAAACTGGAAACAGGCATTTTTTGCTGCCTGCTCTTTGTTGTGGAAACAATGCATTGGCTAACAGCAGAAAACCTGCGTTTTACATCAGATACCCTAAACTGTGCCATTAAACCACCTAGAACCTTATCCTCAGCTTTTTTATTCTCTGGACTCCACCAGCAGTACTGGGTCCATGCTGCAGGGTTCAGCCAAGGATGTGTGTGAAACTGCTCCTGTTCTGTATATACACAGCCCTTCATGCAGGGGTTGGTTTACAATGTACCTTTTCTGTGTACAAAAACTATATTGAGCAGGGTCAGAGTACTTTTGGATCCCAAAATTAAGAGTTAAAAATACAGCTTACTTGAAAGAGTAAATACTGACCAACTTCACTGGGGAACTCAGCTTGCAGGGTCTTCTACATCGGTGCCTTTGGCCAAAATATTTGTCAGGTGCCAGTTGCCAGCTGATGTCTATTCTTCAGCCTATCCAGAGTGATTGCCAGTCCCCATTCTGCTTCCAGCAGACAATGGCCATTGCCTGGCAGGGCTCAGGTTGAGGCAGGCACTATAGAAGTGAAGTGTAGCGTGCGAGCAGCTTCAGCCGCTCGGCTGTGCCCTTTGTACTCTCCAGGTAATTGGAAATCTTCACTTTCCTATGTGCAGGTCTTAACCAGCTCACAAAATTATATTGATGACTTTATGAATGGATAAGAAAAGTAAATTTGATTATTTCTCAGCCATGCGTTGCTGTCTATAATTGCATAGATTTGGACTTTAATTAGGCAGATTACTTCCTCAGTTCAGAGTTGGACAAGACAATAACGTTCACATAAAATGCTAAATGTCCCCTTCTTATCAAACCCAAACCACAGCCCTGCGCCCTGGTGTTCCAGGCTCTTGAAGGGTATTTGAGGTTAGGATGAGACCCTGGATCTAAATGTTGCAGTGAGGTCTGATTTAATTCCTGTGTCTGTGTTCTGGAGTCGTTCTGCTCTCGTGGCTGCCGTGCAGCTGTCTGCGAGCTGGGTTTGTACACCAGGAGAGAAGTTACTGGAAGTACACTGGACTGAAAAGCCTCTGTGCAGTTGGCACCCTACTCAAGCTTCTGTGCATGTAACATCTGAGCATTTTGAACCACAGGTGCTCCATAAACAGACACTGAAGACCAATGAGAGCATTACACAAATCGAATTTTAAAATTAAATTTCCAATGCCTAGAGAAAAAGATTGCAGGAAGCTAAAAAAAGATCTGAATCTGATGCTAAATATGAATATAGCAGCAAGGCACACTTCAATAGCCTTCATATTTTAAGAACCAGTACCTGGAAAAAATGCTCAGCAGGCTGTGTTTGAACCTGTCTGCCAGCCTGACTGCACGCGTGTCAACCACTTAAGCACTCATGCTATTCACTAATGCTTCGTAGCTGAATAATATTCCTTGTGCCAAGTAATGCTGGGCTGCTTGACTGAGTACTTCCAACCATCTAAATCTTGGGGTAATTATTTTAATAAATATGAATTGTGGGACTCCTGCCTAGATATGTAATAGAAATCTAATCTACAATGCAGGCGGAAAGCAGTGCAGCTGCACTGTGTTAATTAAGTACACACCAAACATACGGCAATACACCTCCAGACCAAGAGGATGCACTTAGCTCTTGTGCAGGCATAAAGAGTCAGTTGTGAACTCCAAAAATGTGTAAGTCATAACCTCTGCCAGATGAAATTACTAGTGCTAAACTACTTCACTTACAGTGCAGAAATGTTTATCTAGTCATTGGAATGCTGGTGAGGTCTGTGTCCTAAAAAGGAAAAAATAATCTTATTTTCTTCTGTTTCTGATCATCTTTGCGATACAACTCCCACATTAGAGCTTTGATTCTGAGGAACCAGAGAGGTTCTGAGGAGCCAGTGGCTTAGAGAAAGAAATACAGCCCCAGAGGGAATGATGCTCCACTGCCCTTCAACTTGTGTAGTTATTTATACAGGTTTAAAATAGACAAAGAATTGGTGTAGAATATTGCTTTCTGACAGTCTTGCTTACATTCTTGATGTGAATTGGCATCAGAGTGTGTCAGGTTTGCAGCAACAAAGTCCTGACCCAATCGGTGAACAATACACCCAAATAACTGGAGCTACTGGGGCACAGAATATCACATCATGCACTGCTCCGTGTGCGAGAACAGTCCTGGAGCCCTGGCTCTGCTGTGATGGACACTTGTGAAATCACATGTGATGAAAAGCTGCCACTGTTGATGTAAGTGACAAATCACCCCTGACTGTGAGGACACCTGGATTTCACTCCAGCAAAGCTATAAACACTGCCTGGAGGAGTTCACAGTCACAGTGCAAGGCAACGGACAACAGGTGAGTACAATATAAGAAGCAAGGAATAACACTGAGATAGTTTTGATTAAAAGATGATTTAAGAGCAGTCCAAGCCAGTTTCCCACAAATGGCTCCTTTTACCATTGCCAATAAAACCCTGCTGGCCTGTTCCTGAGCGTGCAGTGGTAACAGGCAGCGCTCTCTCCTCTTGCTAATAACTCTTCTGAACTTTCAGAGCTTCACATTAATATGGCCTTCACTTTTTGGAGGGTAAATTGGAGGGGTTTTGCTGTTTTTCAGGTCGGACATGTCAGACTGGCTGATTTTCATTTGCACAAGTTTAGGAGAATATTGGTCCTTTCCAAGCAAAGCAACCCTATTTGTCACTTCATTGATTTGAAAAAACAAACATGACCCCCCACCATTTTCTCCATTAAGTCCCTTGAAATCATTATTGGTTTGCTGCTGTTTTTACTGGACTTGCAGAGCTGCCCTTGCTTCCAGCAGCACCTCTTGCTGGAGTCAGCTGCAGAGCCAGACTCTCCAAAAAGGGAGCCTTTGAGGAGAGTAAAATTTATCTGAGTGCAGACAGTCTGAATAGTGTTCACTTGGAGATACAGAATGAGATTCAGGTCAACTACTTAAGATACAAGCAGGTCCAGCTCTGCCTTGTTCTTCTTCCAGTAAAGATAGATATCGCCTCTTAGAGCAGACACTTAACACTGGCTTTTCTTATTCCCAGCCCAATGCAGCAGCCTATAATTACTTTCCACACCTTGGCTATGTTTAACTCCCCTCTGTCTCATCTGTTAATCTGCTAACAAGCAGCAAATGTGTTTTAGTCAGATCCAAATGGGAGGCCAAGACCTAATGGTTCACCTTCTGAGGGAGCTGTTCAGAGGGCTCAAGTCTTAAATAACTTTAAAATATCTTGAATTCATGTGTTTTTAACAGTCTGGGTGAGAGTGTATATCTTAATATTAATGCAGCAAGTTGTAAATGGACTAAAAGCTGATTGCATAAAATAACCTTTAATTTCCTTTTGGTGCTAGTGAAATGATTTAGTGTAGGTGAACAGTACCAGTTTTACAGCCTGGAAGTGTTTTCCATGTGGCTGTCCAAAAGAGATTTCCCTTCACTGAAGCGACCTACTGATGTAGGCACTCTCAAACCAGAGGCAAGGGAAAATACTTCGTTACACAGTGCATAAAAATACTGTGGACCCTTCTGCTGCAGGAGTTGAGGATCCACGAACTTATAAATGTGCATTTAGAAAACCTGTCTATAAACCTCTGTCGTAGGTCAGTGCTGGGGCGCAGGCAGATGTTTGGGTGGAATTCTGTACAGCGAGTGGGGGTTTAGATTATGCTGCCTGAGTCTGGTAGAATCAGACGCTGCCTGCTTATTTATCTCACTCATAAATTTTGATTTTATAGGTCAGATCTTCTTTGTCTGGCCATAAATGGAGAACAGTGCTCTCTTTGTGCATTTGTGCTCACTGTTACAGCAGTCACTGCTTCCTTGCTGCTGTGTCTGGAATATAAAATTCGGATTTGATCTAAAGCCAGCACGAGGAGGAGGAGGAGGAGGATAACCTCCACCTGCCGTGTTCATCTTCCTACCGACTGTCGTTCACCAACTCACACCAGTATGTGATGCTCATCTCAATGAGAGAGAGTTCCTTTGCATCAGTGTGTGAGCCTGATTTTTATTCATTTGTTCGTTTATTTATCTATCCATCATTCCCTCCAATTGTTTGCATAAGAATGGAGATTAAAACTTCTGCAATAATAGCTGGAGCCGAAATTGGATTCTAAGCTTCCCAAGCCATGGGATGATTAGAGTTGTCAGAGCATGTTCCCCGAGAACTCTCTCCTCGTTAGTGGCTATGATCTGTGCCCAGGCCTGCTTTCCCCACAGATTAAAGGAAGATTGTTCTTTCATTTTCATATTCTGCATCTCTCATTTGCTGAAGTAAATAAATGGAAGCCGCTTGTGCCATTTGTCCTAAGTCTCTTTTCCAAAGAGCTGCCACTGATATTTAACCTTTTTTATTTCCCATTGTTAATCCTCCCTCCTTCCTTCAGTGGTCTGTTCATTTACTAATCCCATGTCATGTACGTAGATGTTAAGAGATGGAAATCTAATCTCAATGCGGTTTTCATTCTCTGCCTAATGTATTTATATAGATTCACAGGATATGAGCTTTTCTGTGCGGGGTGCTTAGTGAAGCAGGATGCCTAAATGACCGACACTACCTGGCCTCACAAAGTGAATCCAGACGCAGATGGATTTGCAATGGCTTTATTCAGATGCAGGCCAGGTTTTTGTCTATAGTTATAAATTGCACTCTTATCCTTCCTGATAACTTCACTGAGACAGAAGTGGTCTGTTAAGAGGTTTGGAGCCTTTCCCAACCAACAGACTCCTTTAAAGAGGATACAGGCAGAGGCAGAGCTGGAACTTCTCTGTGGAGGTGGAGGCGGAGCAGGACCCTGTGCTCTCACGTATCCATCACCCAGCGGGAGGGCCAGTGGTGTTACGTACTGGCTTTAGGACTCTAATTCCCAGTGAAAAATCCATAAGCTTGCCGCTCTCAAATCATTTAGTAGCTGCTGGAAACTGCGGGCTAAATCCCTACAGAAGGAAGGACAGATTGCCAGCTCCTGGCTCCGCTGTCTTCCCTGGGTTTTCCCACCAGCTCCTGGAACCCCAGGAGAGGAATTCACAATCCAGATCCCAAGGTGGGAGAAGGGTCTTCTGGCTGCTTGTTCGGGGCAGAAGCTTTTCTTAGGTAGCTGGAATTTCCAGTTAAATTTGGGTGTCTTGCATAGCCCTGGCCAAGCTATAACCTGCCTCCCAATGTTTGACATTCAGAGGAAGATGAAAGATTTCCTAAAAGCTTAACGAAATGTGCAGTTACTGAGGGCAGTTTGTGCCTGTGCTGAGATCCTTCAGCTCCTTGTATGGCATTTTCTTTTTTTAGCTTGCTTGTCTCATTCTTTAAGAACAGCAAGTGGGCTACTCAGATGCTAATACCTCTGCTTTTGGGCTGCAGCTTCAGCCTTCCCTCTGCAGGTAACCTGCCTTCACCTTTGAGTTGTTCCTTCCCTCTGTGCTTCCACGAGCTCAGCTCAGTGCCATGGCCACGCATCTTGTCTCCTTAGACCGGTGCCCACCGGCTCAGACCGGTTTCAGACAGTTTACTCCCTGGCTTTGGCCTGGCTGGAGGCGTGTGCCCACGTTCATTCCCCCCTGGGGGACAGGCCGCGGGACATCCCTCGTGGCACCGGTCCCCTCCCTGCCGCCCCCGGGCACGCTCGGTGTCACAGGGTGGTGGTGGGGAGCTGGAGAGACCCCCGAGGGGCTCGCTGGCC
>NW_008597495.1:0-1151 GCF_000691845.1 Merops nubicus | reverse complement strand
ATAAATTCCAACACAAAGACACAAATTTGAGCACATATGAATATAAACACATCTGAGTATGCTTCCACCGCACTTGCCATGAACAGCTGGGTGAATGTGGGAAGAGATCTTGAAGGAGCTAAAACCACCATAAGTGCACCCCAATGTATAACATAAGACCATAACTTTTTCAAGGAAAGCATCCTGCAGAGTCAGATCCCTTCCAAGACATGCTTCCAGAACTTGCCAGATATCCTCCAGCAGTGCTCATGGCTCAAGATGAAAAATGGGAGCTCAGACAGTACTGCACAGCAGTGACAGGAGATGCAAAACCAGAAAGGAACAGTGCTGCCACTGAAGTCTCCACGGGGACTGTGGCCTTTTGGGCTGACATAACTGCTATACTCAGAGAGAAGGGCCATATTTTGACCTTCCTTCTGGTTCACTGGCAGGGGAGAAATGCTGTCTGCACCATGATATGAGCAACACCCCTTGGAATGGCCTTGCCTTCCAATGTTATAAGGCTCATTCAACAGAAATGTTCAAAAACCTGGTTTTGAAAGTGCATATGGCTGAGGAAGGACACAAGAGCAAACAGTTCATCCATAATCAGGTGTTGACATGATGCATTGCTGTGTTTTTCAGCTTGCTGTAAATTCACTTCCAACACACTCCTGTCTTGTTCTTGCAACAGTCACACTTGGGATGATTGACTCCACTGAATGAAACAATATTAAGAATTTTAGATTTCATTCAGCTTTAGGGTAATCCTAAACCTCAGTGACAGACATTTAACAAACAGTGTGAATAGACCCACAATAAATCTCTTAAACAACTAGGATATGGTTTCATGTGGACTTTCAAAAGCTACCCACAAAATTAATAAAAAAAACTCTATTTTCAACATTTACCAACTTGTTCCACAGAGGGCTTGCTTTGGCTTCAGTACTAGTCAGGTATTTAAGACCTGAGTGTCATGCACTGACCTAACGGAGATTTTCTAAGTGATTTTTGGAAGCTGTTTTTTCCAAGCCTCTGTCCCTTATCCATGTAACAGGAGTATTAATCTTCTGCATTTTGAAGTGGAGTATCATGAAAATTATAACAGGTAAGATCAGGAGATGCAATAATAATAGTACTACAACAACACAAAGCATTTTAGACAAATTTTC
>NW_008597494.1:27529-28050 GCF_000691845.1 Merops nubicus | reverse complement strand
GGATCAGGTGTCGGTAACGACAGACTGGTACCTGAGTACTCAGGTTATTCTGAGCTTGATAATATGAGTGACTTTAGAATACTTTTTTCAGAAAAAAACTATAGATGTAAATGAACACAAAAAAATATTTTACCTATCCAAGTATTTTACCAATGGCAAATTATATTGCTGTAACATAGTATCTTTCTTTAAAACAAGTGCTCTCCTAGGTGAAGTTAGCATAAAAACATTAATCCTGAACCTAGACTTCAGGATATTTGATATGGAGGCACACCAAATTTACTAGTTCATCCTAAAGAGTCGCTGATTAACTAGTACAAAACATCTATTAATGTGTTCATTGACTAGAGGAGAATATTTAAATGGGTTTTGATAAGGAGAATGTTTAGGGTGATAAAAGCTTGTGATTAATCTTGTGTTGGAAAGAGGTTCCCTCAGAGATCATTTTACAGCTGATCACGTTTCATTTTTTTTAACCTAACACAATATCTAGGAGCAAGTTGGTGAAATTTGCTAATGGC
>NW_008597494.1:7663-27498 GCF_000691845.1 Merops nubicus | reverse complement strand
GGAAAGAGTCAAAAAGTAATGTAATCTGGATAACTCTGAGGGAAGAAGAAATCTGCTTCATGAGCGTAAATAAGTTTGGCTTTTGTGGCTTAATGAAATGGAGGCTGAAACAAAATATCTTTTTCTTCTGTGATGATAGTGAATGAAAAAGTTTTGATGGTAGAATGCATGAGTTCATATGGAGGCAAGTCAGATCTCCCCATTATTACATCTAATTTGTAAAGATGTCAGGAATCTAGGAACAAAAATAGAGAATTATCAAATAAATTACCAGAGATTTTGTTTTTTCCTAATACCACTACCCTCAACACTCATGTTCTAATAAATATTGCATAGTCTTGTCTTGTTTACTCTTATGTGTTATTATGCTGAAATTCAAAAGAACTTCATCATACCTTTAGTTTTGTGTCACACATCACAGATGATGTTAGGTAAGGCCACGTGTGCTTAGAAAGAAACTGAAATCAGGGTGTGTAGGCATCGTTATCAGTGGTGGCTGTTGTCACAGCAGGGGTAGCACTCACACTACATCTCATGGCTAGATGCTTCGTATTCTAACACCTCATCTGCCCCTCCTCCTTACCTCCTGACACTCTCCATCTGAGAATAAAGTCTCTGCAGTTTCCAATTACATGACCATTTATGAACCAGTATATATTATTAAATTGCAGGAATCACATGTCACTTGATTAATGTTAGATCAATTATTAAGATTTCTTGTGTTTTCTGGCACATCAGAAAATACTGTCCCTGTTAGTTGCACTACTGGCTGCAGTACACTGCTGTTACCAGCTTCCATGACATTTTTGCCTCAGGTTGTGCATTACGTTTTCAGTTTCAAAGTAACTTAGTACTCTTCTTTCTACAGCTTGCATTTACAGTAAAAATAAATGCAAATACAGACCACAAGTTAAAAAATACATAATAACAGATATAGCTTTACTTCAGTTTCATGAGAATTTCTTATATCCTTGCATACATATTTAAATATTTGCTGAGTCAGAACTCTTTAGAATGATTTTCCAGAAATGCTTATATCACTCTTCCATTTCAAAAGTAGTGTTCTAGCAAGTCTGTTCATTTGGGAATTAAGTGCCTTTTGGACTCCATATTTTTTAAAAAGAAAACTTCAGGAAAAAAAATACTTCGCAGGCAAAAAAGGGGCTCTTTCTTTTCCTATTGGATGAAGTGGAAGATGTTAGAACTTGACAAAGTTAATCTGGCATCTTTATCATAAAAAATAATTGAAACATTTTTACATCAATACTAAGCAACACTTTGAAGACTTGACTCAGATAAAGACTTAAAGACGAAACAACAAGGCAGCACTAAGTGATGTTTTCCAAATGGAGATGGGAATAGCCCAATCTCTCTACAGATCTAACCTGTGGTTAAAATGACATTACTGAAGCACCTGAAAGACTCACAGTATTCACTACTTTCTTACAGAATCAAATAATTGTTTCTGTTGGAAAAGACATTTAAGATCACCGAATCTAATCATTAACACACCACTATCAAGTCCACCACTAAACCATGTCACTAAGCACCTCAGCTACCTGTCTTTTAAATACCTCCAGGGACGGTGACACCACCACCTCCTTGAGCAGCCTGTTCAAGTGCTTGATAACCCTTCTGGTGAAGAAGTTTTTCCTAATAACCAATCTAAACCTCCCCTGGCAAAACGTGAATCCATTTCCTCGTCCTGTCACTTGTTACTTGAGAGGAGACAAACCCTGACCTCACTACAACCTCCTCTCAGGTAGTTGTAGAGGGTGATAAGGTCTCCCCTCAGCCTTAATTTTTTTAAAATTTAAAAAATTTAAACCAAAGAAGGTGCCATGAAAATATGTATTAAAAGATGAAATTTAAAGTTGAATTTCCTAGATTAATACTGTAGTTCTTCTGATAGTAATTAATATACTTCATTACTTACACAGAAGCTTCAGAAATCTAGCCTGCCTACCCTGATGATGAGAAGTTTCCAAACTCTCATGGTCTTTCTAGAACTGCAAGATGGGAAGATGATGCTGACATCTGAGTTGATCCTACCTTACGTCTGGAAACAGAATAGCCACATTCAGTCAGTGCTCAACTTGATCTAATGAATGAATACCTAGAGCAACTATGAAGAGGCTTATAATAAATAAGCAGAATTATAGGTCAGTTAAAGTTCACAGACACAAATATGATCCAAAGTATTAACAAATCCATGTACATGTGTAAGCGTATGTTCCATCTTAAATAAAAAGGCATCGGGTCAATGAATTAATACTAGAAGTACATTCAGTTTATAAAGTTCTAAGAGCAGTCCTGCTACCACTAGAAGTAATGAGTATTTCCACTGAATTGAGTACAATCATGTTTAAAAACTTAACACAAAAATTGCATGGAAGGTAACTTACATGTTCAACATTAACAGACCATCAAAGTTAAGCGTATGGGGGAAGCCAAGTGGGAAAACAGAACAAGATTAAATTTCTTGTCGTGTGGAATTGAATGAATGTAAACATTGATATTTGAAGAGGAAAGAATAAAGATGATGACCGAAGTTATTATAAATGTAGGTAATTTATAATAGCTATACTCTGGACACGCTTCAAACACTCATCAAAGACTGAAGGTGTATAAATAGAGCAGACGCCTTCATTGAGTGAGTTCCAGTGTCAACCACCCAGAGGGAATATTTGATGAAATGATAAAGGACTTACACAATTTGCGTTTTGTAATGTTTTATTAAATATGTGTAATTCAGAGGCCTTTATGTTAGCATGCAATATTGATTATACAAACGCAACTGGACAAAAAAAGAAGAAAAAAAAAGAAAAGCAATTTTTCTGTGAGATTAGTCTTTGCAGAAAATTAAAGTGAACAATTACTATAATGCAGATTTCCTGCAAATTCCTCACAGCAGGGAGTTAGTTTCTGAAAGAATACCAAAGTGGATAAGAGAATCAAGACTGTAGAGAAAGAACAGCATTCTATGCTTTTTATGGTTATCCCTTTTTATTTTGTTTTTGGTGTTTTTTTGGTGTGTTTGTTTGTTTTCAAGCACCTAACTAAATACAGACAGCTTTAGCTTGCAACAAACTTTTTCCCTGCAGTGACTGCTCGGGTTGATCACCATATTGAATTTCCTTTCCTGATGACAAAATTGTCATCTCTTTGAGGCCAGAATTTTAAAATGAAATTATTCATGCCATAGAACTTTTCTTTTTGTATTTCTGTTTGACACCTAATGTTCTCACTGTAGATAACTGTGAAATCCATCCATCATTCACCATAGTATGCTTCTGTCCACTAAGTTTTCCCTGATGTTAGTCACTGTTTTAGCTCTTGTTCATTTGCCTGATGGTGAATGATAGATCTCCATTTCTGTTGTTTTCATAGAGTAAATAAACTCTCCACATTGAAAGGGAATATCATATTCAGTTGGTGTCTTCATTATAACTCTTCCTTACGCAATTGAAAGAGCAGGAAAATGTTCTTAAAATTCAGAGGGATGGAAAAGGTGAGTCAGGGGAAGAGCTCTTCAATTTACCTATGATTTAAAATGAAACTCTATTCTATTTACGGGATCATATTCTGAAAGTTATCAGGACTTGGGAAAGGTTTTGTTTGTTTTCCTACACGAGCCATCAGCCTCTACTACCCAATATCCTAAACAAAATTATGAAAACCCGATTGTATCATTCCTAGTGTTTCTTAAAATTCTGTCAAAGTGTGTAGGACTGATTTTGCAGTTTCTACCAGTGCTATTCACACACCCCTGAAAAGTTGTGGGTTGGTGTCTTATTTACTTGATGAGCAAGTTTTCAATGAGATTAACTATCAGGAACCTCTAAGAAGAGTTTTTGAAAGCTCTTCTTATGCAGACAGAATCTTGTTCACTTGTGATCTATGTTTGTGCCACCCACATTTTACTTTGCCAGCTAAGATTTCTCATGAATGTGACTGTAGGTGATGAAGAGAAAGTAGCTTCTCTCCACCTATATCATATAGTAATTTTGGTGTGCATATTTGTGTGCATAAAAAGTAAAACAAAACATGTTATACTAATATACACCTCTCTGTTTTATTTAGAAAGAAGATATAGGGTTATTCAGTTTTAAGGCACTGTTGTCTATAACTGCTTATCTAGGTTCTCTGCAATGGTTTAATTACATTATTGGTTTAATATCCCAAAAGAGAATATTCCCTAGTTTCTTGATGCCAAGTTTGTGTTTGCATAACTTTTTAATTTAAGTTACTATTTAAGCACATAATTAGCTCTGCATGTTTTAAGATAAAAAGCCAAAACGTGCTTGTTTTGAATATTTTACAGAAGAATGGACGGTATATACTTTGAGTTAATTTCCAAAAGGTATACAGAGTATGAGACGTACTAAAATGACCCTTTTGGACTATTTGAAAAATCTATTCTCTTCTTGAAATTCCAGTAACCTCAAGCACACCTCCACAGCTTTTAAAGGTCTCTAGTAGAATATAGGTATGAAGAAATTGTATTTATATTGCATGTTTGAAGTTATATTTGCAACAGAGACAATTGCAAATGGGTGAGTTGTTTTGTTTCTAAATCGAAAGAATAATTTTAGTGCCCTTTATGTATTGAAATGGCTGGAGAAAATAACAAATAAAAGTAGCAGTAGATACACCCATAGCTTTACACTGACCAGCAAGAGCAAGGCCTACTCAAAAAAGAAATTGTGAGGACTGTGAGGTCTGCTTTACAAAAAAAATTAGGAGTTTGTAGCTGTCTAGTAAACTGGGTGAAGATGTGCATCAGAACTGCTTAGGTAGAGAATATTCTGGAGAGATAGCCTCAAAAGTATGAATAAGGGAAGTGCCTGCTTTTAGTAATTGCATATCTAAGGGAACAGGAGTTCTGTGTATGTTTATTGCAAGGGATACTTTATCAGTTTCCTCTATTAGAATAATCCTGCAATACGCCAAATATTACTAATTACTCTGGACAAAGGAACAGTCATGTGCAAAGTGTAAGTTCAAAAGGATGTTGATAGAGGATGCCTTTTACTGCCCACTTTGCTGTGTTAGCAGTGACGTTAAACTGTTACAATAACAAATGTGATACATTTGTTTTGTAATCTAACATTTGATGGAGACTGATTTCCTTATCCCTCTATGTATATAGCTTCTAGTGGAACAGAGTCCTCACAAGCACTGTTAAGCACCTCTGTGAAAGGAATAGCTACTGTCAATCTGTAGGTGACCTGCGTGGCTGTTCATGAGCCTGAAAAGCTGTTTGTGAACTCTTGTATAGGATGGAGGCTGCCAGCTTTTCCTGCATACATCTGAATAAGGAATCCAAGGTTCTTCTTGCCTTTTCAACTTTTGATACAGGTAATAGTTTGATCTTCTCAGATATTTGCTTTACCTTTTTTTTTTTTTTTTTTTTTTTTTTCTTCTGTATCATTTAGGAAAAGAAAGGTTTTAAATGTTGTATTTTAGAATATATATGTTGATAAAACAGGCAGATTTAAAGCTTCCTGGGTATGCTTGGGGGCACAGTTGGAGCGTATTCACTACGTTTTCTTTTTAGGAGCCTTTAAAACTACGGTTGCTGACAAATTGTAAGATATTTGTTCAGAGCAAACCCTCTTTATGTGTCACTGACCAAGAACATGCTACATAGTATTAATAATAACCTTGTGTAGGAATACTGTTCCTGGTCCTGTGAATCTGGTTATCTCCAGTAAAAATTAGGGGAATATAAATTATTGCCATCTTTAAACAGTTTTCATCCAAGACTTAGGTCAGATAAACCAACTGATTTTTTCAGAAGAAAATCTAGTGGGTTATTTACTCTTTCTTCAAGGACTTTATATGATTTAATATAGTTTTTAGGACAAAAGGAAACTTTCATGCTGTATCACAGAGTGGCAAGTTCTTTGGGCAATGCTTGGCATCTTACCAAATGTTTCACAACAAATTCTAAACCTCATCCCAAAATAGTAATAGAGAAAGAATTAAAAAAAATTAAAATAGAGAAAGAACTCTCCGCTTATTCATCTTTTCAATGAAAAAAAAAGGAAAAATATAACATTTAAAGTATGCAGCATTATTAAAAAATATTCTGTTAAGTCCACATAAAAAGGTTCACAATTTAGGGGGGGGCGGGAGAGTGGAGGTGTAGAGCAAATACCTGCAAAAAGCACAAAGAATGAGAATGATCTTTCAGAATGGGAACTAACTTCCAGAAGAAGGTGACTTGAATGCAGACTTCCCTTTGGCTGGATTTACAGATGGGCACAGAAAAGGAAGAAAAAATCAATCTGATTTCCAAAGAAAGCCCTACATAAAAATTATCATTTGCTCAAAAAAAATAAAAGGGAGAGAGTGAAGGGGTGAGATGAGGAGGAAGACACTCTGCTATTCATATCAGTATCTCAAAACCAGGCTTTTAGTTCCTCGATTGTACCTCCTGCTGACGTGGATAAAGGAAATAAAAATCATCAAGACAAAGATTTGAAGAAACAGTCCACATCATTCAGCCTTCCTGCGAACAGGCACATGGACAGAATATTAAGAAAAAAATGCTGTCATTAATAAGCTACAAGGAAGTACATTGCATACAGAGTACTTCTACATTCGCTCTCTGAGCATGAGGATGTAAAACCTTCAGTTACAATAGTAAGGGTGAAAGGACCTGTCCATGGGTGTTGTTCAGGAAGCATGACACTGAAGAGGGGAGGGAAGAGAAGGGAGGGTTATGTCTCTTGTGGGGAGGTGCAGTGGTGGGGCTGATAATGCAAGTTTTCAAAGCTGTTATAGATAACTAACTTCGCTCTAATGCTTTGAAAACATACCTGCTAATAACACAGGCTAATGCTCAGGTGGATCTGTGGTGTCTAATTGGCATGAAAAATGGCACATATTCTAAGCCTGGAAGAATGAAGAAGTGAAATAGCATAAATTATGTCTCAATAAACCACCAAAATCATCTACTGTGAGTGCACTTTGGAGTTTATAAACTTGAATACATGTTTCATTTGGAAAAAAAAAAACAGCCTTTGGGCAGAGCTCTTCTGGAATTAATCCATTTGACAGGCATAGCACCAGGAGACAGCAAAGGAGTTACCTTGTAGCCACATGAGCACCTAAACAAAGCTCATAGTAGCATGCCCCTGAGAGGAAGAGGAAGCAAATGGTGTTGCATTGTTTTTTTCTTTTCTTTTTTTTTTTTCCCCACTTTTTTTTCTATATCTAGCTAAATGATTAAATAAAAGAAGTTTCAATATAAGGCCAACCACTGCACATTTAACACGGTCATCTGGAGAAACATCTTCAAAGACAGCTTGGAGACCAGTTCTCAGAAATCTGTTCTTTGCAACTTTCTGAAGAAATAACACTAGCATTAAGCATTCTGAGCACTTTACATTTTGTAGTCAAAATGATGTGACCTTAAATGGATTCCCTCAGTGTATTAAAAAAGCAATAGCCTTTTCCCCAGGGGTGGCTCTTTTCATTCACATGTAATTACTTTTAAACTTGTTTATGTTACAGACTTAGAATGTTCACTGTGAAATCTATATCAGCAAGGAAACCATCCTGGAATCACTGAGCAAACACTAGTAATCCCACACTGCTTGCAATATTGCTGTATCTGGCCAAAAATACTACAGCTGGCAAGATCAATGAGTAGCATTTAGGCTAGATATAACTTCAGATTTTTTAAAGTAATAAATTGCTGTTGTGTTTCCTAGCAGAGAAATTCAGGTGTATTGTTAAAGAAAAATCTGATGTATTTCTTAAGTTTCTTCAACAGAGACATTGATCGATGTGTTTAAGTGCTTGTAAGCACCATTCCCTGCTTGATTGGTATGTCACTTAATTTTCCTTGCACTATTCTGCTTCAGTTCTCATAAGAGACAATTATACTAAGAGCTGCAGGAACTCTCTTGGTATGACTGTCTGCTGATATTGATACTACAACAGCCTCAAAGATGCTTTCCCCACATTGCCACAGCTAGGGACAGCTCAGAGACTTGCTTTGGTTCTTTCTGCTTTCGACGGAAGTCTAAGGCTGTCTCCAACCTTTCTCTTCCACTTTGTTCTATTTCTCACATTGCAGTAAGAATGTGATAGATAGATAGATAGATAGATAGATAGATAGATAGATAGATTGATTTTGCCATGAGCAGCAAGATCCTTCCCTGCATTCAGGACAAGTCTTGCACTTTGCCTTTGCTCTGGTTAAGTGCTGAGGTGTGGGGGAAGGCAAAGGGAGCACTAAGTTGTGGAAAGGAAAAAAATGTTTGACCTTGAAGGTCTGTCTGTTTCACAGTTCTCTTATGAGCACTCCTTGAAGGAAGAGCAATAGATCCACAAAATATTAATGTCCACTCTGAGGGCTTTGTATCATCCCAGACAATCTGATATGGAAAGACTTAAGTGGAAATAACTCAGAGTTGTTATTTACATGTATTTGTTGGTCTTTTATATGTAAGGGAAATGAAAAGAGATCCCGCAGTAAGAGCTTAATTATATTTCATGTACTTGCTGATGAATACAACTCTCATGGCAAAATATTTTATCCTCTCTCTTCCTAGTGGGAAAAAAAATAATTAATTCAGGGTTTGTGACTGCTAAAGAGGAAGTTTAGATAGACATGTTATATTGGAAGGAGACAGGAGAAATATACATAAAATGCTGTCATGTATGGGCATATTTCTGAACTTCATTTTCGCAGCCTAAGAAAGAATAGGAAGGCAAAAAACTGTGCGAAATAATATTTATGTTATTCCTTTCACACATTTAGGAAATAACCTTTACTTGAAGCCAAGGAAGGAGTAGCATATGGTAAAAACTGAATTGATTTCCTTTGGCACTACTATATTAATACCCAATGTGTCTGTTTAAATAGCCATGCTCCTTGTACCTGTATGTTTGTTGTAAAGAAATCCAATAATGAAATTTTTGTAATCAGTGTTTAGCATGTCTTATGAAAAAAAAAAAAAATAGTGCTTTAATGTAAATTAATTTTATACTCCACATAATTAGTTTCAAAGATATTAAGATATTAACATGGTTGGAGGACTTCAATGAGATTTACTTGTCAGTTAGAGTTTCCCAAATTTTTCTTACCATAGCATGGACTGGATCTAGAGACAATTTAGGAGACCCTGCCTGGATAATATTGGGTCGTTTCTGGATTTTCTTTCTATAACCATAAAGATGCACCTTTCCAGACATTTATTATAATCTCAGGGCTATGAAATCAAGCAGCAGAGGCTCTGCAAACTCCACGTTGTGTCTGTTTAGATGAGGAAGCTAATGGTCAAAATTGGGAGAGAATTAGTTCATGTTGCTAACTACATGTAACGAAGACAAAGTGCTGTAAACCTAGAAGGAATAAGGAAAGAAAAAGGAATGCACATCACAGGTGGCTTTCATTATTTATATACGGAAAATATATCCATGGACATAACTAGTGTTTGTACTATGTTTTGTCACTTAACTGCTGCTGGTAAGAACACAGAAGCAATACTGAACACAAGGGAAGCTACAATTATTTTTTTTTTCCCCTTCTTTTTTCTTCAATTGTATTTCAAAGATTCATGACACAATCCTAGGTAAGGTGTAACAGAAAGGACTATCTTCTTTCTTAATGCTGCAAATAACAAATTTAAATGGGGTGTTATGTGCGTTATCATCCTTTTAGAACTAAACTTGGAACAGAAATCGCCAAGCATAACAAGGTAACATCAGAAAACTAAATATAATTGTATTGGAAATTGTTTGAAAGGAGGAAAAATGGGTAGTGAATGGCTTCATCCAGGAAGTCTAGACTAAAACAAATAAAAAAAGAACCCCCCACTTCCCAAACAAGCCAAACAAAAATTGATACATCTTTTATTTTGCTATTCCTGAAATTGCTGACTGGGAGGCAGTGTGGTGACCTCTGCTCTCAGCTGTGATCATGGCATTGAGAAGTGTCATTGTGAGAAATTGAAAAAGCACAGAAATTCCATCAATGACTGAGTGGACACACACAATACAGGATGTGCTTGTTATGGAAAAAATTGACACATTACTTATAAGATAAATGCAACAGGAAGGCTGCCACCTGGTACCTTGCTTTCTAGTTTTATCTTTTTTTTTCAATCTTTTTTTCTTCTCTTCAGATGATGCATAGCTTCTAGTTAGCAAAATCTGAATAATTTTAAACACTACAAAGAGTATATATATATATATATGTATATACACATATGTATAAAATAAGATATATGAAGAAGATAATTATATGTGCACCAGTTAAGACAATGGCTTCTGAGCTGCACTGGGGATGTCCAGCACTGTTGTTCATTTATTATTGGATAGCGTGCTGTAACAACCACTTAATTTTACAAAGAATTACACATCAGGGACAGCCAGTGGTGGTACTGATAGTGGTGCACAAAGATTTCATTTACGGCATTAAGACACAGTATAAACTGTTCATGTATTCAAGGAAAAAGGGTTGGACATATTCTTGTTTAGAACAATCTAAGAAACCCCAAGGGTTTTGAAATGGTATTTTTAAGTACACATTATGCTAATATTTGTCTTTTATTTGTGTTATACAGCCACAACATTTTTAGCTGTTATCTAATATCCTATTCCTTTGATCAATCATGTCTTGAATATTCTCTCCAAATGATAAATGTTTGCAGGAGTGGTCTTTAATGATAATTACACAAGACAGATGTTAAGTTTTTGAGACAGGATTGTAAAATATGCTTTTCTGAAGAATAAAAGTGTAACAAAACACTTAAAGAACTCTAATCCCTAATAGAAGTATTTTTTACTGCATCTTTACCTCTTATGATCTGAAACTCCTTTGTTCTGGGACCTTGTCAGAAGCATAAGCCGACTTCTTTTGTACTAGTAGTGATTCTGAGTTGTATAAGCACATTAAAAACGTGTACATCTCAGAAGAGTGCTAGATGAGCTCACTTGTCACTCAGTAATGAAAGTCTTGTGCAGCTTAAACCACTGCTTAAGTAGCATTGCCAAGACTGTGTAGACTGGAACTCCCAGGGGAAGGAAGTACTGAGGTCTACTTTTTGCAGATATACCTCTGGACACTTTATCACTCTGGTTACTAGTAAAACCAAAGTTATTATAGCAGGCTGAATAATAAACTCAGAGTTGTCCAAGATACATTTTAGTTTATAAAAATGTATGAAAATACATTTTCCAATGTATGGAAAGTCCTTAAAGAAAGCATCAGTGTTATTGACGTAATGAATAATCTTTATCTACCTCATTTTATGGAACTGTACTATATGGAAATATGTGGTGGTTCAGCCCCAGGCAGGAGCCGGGCACAGGGCCGCTCGTTCAGCCCTCCACCCCCAGAATGGGAAAGAGAAAAGGGAGAAAAATACAAACCCCGAGGGCTGAGATAAGGAGAATTTACTGCGATGCAAAAGGAGCAATAAACAACAGTAATAACAGGAGTGAAACACGGCATGAAGCAAGTGATATGAAGCACACAGAGTGCCTTAGCTCTGTCCCGACTGGGCCAGCGTGATTCGGCCCTTCTGTCAGAGGCATGAGGGCAGTGTGGTACCAAATATCCCAAATATCCCATCGGCTGCTTTGGCTGTCTATCCCGGATGTGGCAACCCTCACAGCTGGTGGAAATTAACCCTATCCTAGCCAAAACAGGACCCTGTACTTGGAGAGTAACATACCACACTAAATACATGGGTCAGATTTGGGCCTTCAGTTGTTCTTCTAGGTCCTCACAATACCAGTGTGACTCCCATATGGTACAGAAACGGCTTTGGTTAACACAGTGCTGTGACTACAGGGACTGTGCTCAGTTTCTACATGGAAGATGAATTGGACAGGGTTTGCTAATATTTGATGTTTAGTAGTATGAGAGAAATCGGAGTGCGTACCAAGGGAAGCACCATCCAGGCTTAGTAAGAGTATCATAACATATCCTTTGCATTTGAATTCAGAATATCTTCTCTGTAGTAACTTCAAAAATCAGCTTCATGTTCCTATTCAATTTACTTCTACTCTCTTGTCCTATACACTTGCGAGGGTCGTGAAATTCTCTTGGTGGAGAAGATGCAGTTTAAGTTGTTAGATTTGTGATAGGACATTAGTTGGAGGGGCATCTCCAAGGAATTTTCTGATTTTGTTAACTCTGATCTTGCAGAAATATTATTCCATCTAAGGAGAGGAAAATGTTCTGCCTGACTTGACTGGTATTTTATTTCCAAATTGTTCCATTCAAGAGAATATGATTACTGAAGATTACTTTCAGAGTAAAGTATACATTGTAGATTACAACATATGAATTTGGTTCATATTTCTCCCTTTTGATTTGAGGGAAGGAAAGGCCATAAAAATAGCAAGCCTGACCACACCACTGTTATATTTCTCACCAGGAATAGTTTCTACAGATGTTAATGTCTAAATGATGAATCTAAAAAAACCCACCATTTTTCCTTTCCAGCATTTGAGTGCAATAGGATGCTGTTTGTTATATTTTGGTGTATAATTTGACTTATTACACTCTCAAATAGCTACATAGTCTGTTTTCAGGGCTGTATTTCACTCATATCAGGTGTTATGTCAAGTGATTATAGAACCAGAAAAATAAAAAGTACTAGAAAAAAACCAGAAAGCTAGCCTGTTTTTTTTGGGTTTTTTTTGTTTTTTTTTTTTAATAACCATGCATGAAATTTTTTGTAGTCAGATGCACAAGAGAACTATTCCTTCTATAGAAAGGCAGCTGAAGCTGAAGTACGCACTGGGAGCAGTGAGTGCTAGTCATCCACTCTTATCACTCACTTGCTCTGTGACCTAAGGAACCTGTGTTCTGTACTTTTAAACTGCTGAATGAAAACCCTTTAACAGCTACAGACAGGTTTTGTGTGCTTCATGCTTGCACTTAGTGAGAAATGAAACACTTCTCTTGTGGTCATGTTTGGGATATGAGTGTATTACATTTTGCCTGCAAACCAAATATAACTGTATTTGAAACTTCCACCAGAAGATTAAGTGATCCCTGAAAAGATAAAACTGGAATTAATTTGAGCTAGTCAGATGGTTAGGCAGTAGCTTATTAAAGTTGCCAAATGACTAGAAATAAACATGTGATGTCACACATTGAAATACAGCAGAACATGCAGCATAGGAAGTAACAATTTATTCCCCAAACTGTTGACATTTGCCTTCAGATAGAATTGGTTTTGAAGTGGGATAGTAGTTTCAGGACAGATGTAACTTATCATGCCTCCTAGATCTTTATATTCATAAATACAATGCCACACGCCAGCCCAAATGGAGGTTATGTTTTTAATAACACTGTTTTGTTGCAAATTCAATTTTCTGGAGAGATTAACATTGAAACTGTGCAAATCTGGGGATAAGCATATTCCCATTATTGAGCAAAGAAATTCGGATATTGAAGTTTCTGCAGTCTTGCTGTTGACACTTACTAGTATTATCAATGTAAATAGTTTGTCAGGCATTATCTTGTGTTACAGGTGTGTCAAAGACGTCACCAACAGATCTTAGTAGCAAACAGACTAGGAAGTTTCTAAACGGGAAAATACAGGCATCTGGGCTAGGATAGGTCGCCAGCATCCTTATATGTTTGCAACTGCAATTCTCAACCTTTTTAAACTGTGATTAGTCACCTAATTGTGCGTCCAAATTTAGTTGGTGCATTTTGCATGCATAATTAATTGATTTCCTGAAGATCTCTCCTAATTTTTAATTACTGACGAAGCTAGCGTTAAATATGGAGTGAGCCAGTCTGCACACCAATTTCCTTTAGAAACTGGATGCAGACAGCTTGTGACAAGCGTGAGTATTCGTGGAATACAGAAACTGGCTGCTGTCTAGGCTGGGATATGTGAACTTGACCATGGCTTCAGGTTAATTCGTGTACTGTCTGACTGAAGTGGTTTGGTCTTAATTGGTTACTGAGGCATTGCTCAAATATTGGCATGGGGGGAAAAGCTTCTCACATTTAAAAAAAATTCTTCTGAAGTTCTTGCCATTTGCACCTGTAATTATTTCAAAATGTACAAGCATAATACAGAGTGACAGAAACTTTTACCTAATCTGATTTTCAGTGCTGAAATCAGAAAGTGGATGACAGTGTATTTCTTGTTTTGGTGTATATTTTCATACCTTGTTAATCAGATGAAAATCACAGAATCAAAGAATGGTAGGTGTTGGGAGGGACCTCTGGGGATCATCTAGTCCAACTTCTGTGCCAAAGCAGATTCACCTAGATTGGGCTGCAAAGGAATGCCTCCAGGCAGGTTTTGAAAGTCCCCAGAGAAGAAGCCTCCCCAGGCTCTCTGGGCAGCCTGCTGCCAGTGCTCTGTCACCCTCACTGTAAGGAAGTTTTTCCTTGTTTAAGTGGAACTTCCTGTGTTCTTGTTTGTGCCCATTGCCCCCTGTCCTATCTCTGCATGCAACAATTATCTGAACACCAATACTACTGAGACAAACAGGAGCTTTGCACAGTAAGGAGTTAGTGATTGAGTTCACCACGTTCCTCTAATCCATGAGACTTTGTGAATATGAGGAATTTTTCCTTTAAGTGTACATCCCAAAGCTCCACAGTTGAAAACAGTAGTAGCACTAAACTGATAGTCTTTGTGAAAGAGCTTTGCATTTTGCAACAAAAAGTTCACAAATTTGCTGAATATGTCCCTATTAGCAACACCTTGTTTCATTCCCCTTTCTCCATCATCTAACAATAAATGCGCTGCTGCTGTGTTCCAATTTTCATCTCAGTCTCTGCTCTGCTTCCATAAAGCAAATTTTATCAAAACAAAAATGGAGGTCCGAGCTCGATTTTCCATTTGTTCTTTCTTGCCTTGTTTAGTTCAACTCTTAGTGTATAAATTAAGTTGAACATGTTCTACTAGCCTTTTCCAAACCAAAGGTGTAGTGTTGGTCAAACAGGAGTTGACAGGAAAAAATATTTTTCACTTTTACGACTTCCTCTTCCTTAACATCTCAAAACATTTCATAAAGTCTGACTGCATTAAATCCCCTGCGTTGTAAAAGATGAATATTCAAATCCCAAGGAAATAAAAATATGGAGAAGGAATAACTGATCCAATCATCTGCAGGAGAGCTGTAGGTAGGGTTCACTTAATATAATTATCAAATGATTTACATATATTGTATGTTCCAAAGACTGAGATTTCTGTACTCGGATGTATTTGAAACAGACTTTCCTGTTGTGCATTTTCTCACCATAATAAAACATGAATTTTATTTTATTGCCACTCTGTCAGTAGATGTTATCAGTAGGGTCCTAAAGGAGTTACACAAAGGAAAAATGCAACAGATGCAACATATCAATAAATGGGCCTTGAAAGGACCAGTCTGAGGTGTCCAGTGTAGCTTTTCGAATATAATAGCTGTAGACATTGGGTGAGTACAAAGGAAATGAAACACAGAAAGTGATCAGGCTCATGTGTTTAAACAGGGTTTCCCATCCGGACTATTGGGCTGACCCAGTGAGGTGTTTCCTTTATTTTTATGTATAGTTTCATCCTGTTGATGTTTATAGCACAAATCCTTCTGTTCAAAGTAAAAAATCAGACTTAGGCATTAAAAAAGCTATTAAAGGAATTTTATCTCCTTCTCCTTTTATGAGTGTACCACATATGCATGTCACTTAAACATATGAAATATTCTAATTTGGATGTTGTTTATAAAAAAACCTGTGAAAAGTGTTGAAACAAAAAGTTCAGTAAAGGCTTAGAGGTTTTGTTTTGTTGTGGTTTTTGTTTTTTAAACTACATCAGGTCTTTGACTGAAAGAAAATCTCAAGCTTTAAACTAAAGATGAGGTTTATTTTTAGATGAATGCCTCACCATGGCTCAGAATGATTTTATGTTCATGCAGATGTGGCTAGTAAGTCTTTCCTTCCACTCATCTCTAGGGCTGGTCTCTGTTGTTTGCATTCCATGCCTTACTTCTACGCTCTCCTGTCTTTAACGAAAATCGTACCTGTTCACAGTTCATTACATTCTTCTAATAATAGCCAACCTTTAAAAGAAATGTTGACTTGCTTTGAGCCACTTTTAACTTGTTCTTCAAACTCTAAGTCTCCTTTGTCCTCCCATGGAGTTTAAAAATTGCATTAATAATTATTGATTATTAACATACTCATCTACAATTCAGCCCTTACTCATGTGCACATTATGGCACCTATTATTTTGTTGATTATTTACTGTATTCAACTGCCATATTTAAACACTGCTTTATAATTTAGTAGGAAACACGTGCAGGGTGTTATGTGCCCTCATAGCTCTACTGAAGAAATATATACCATATAAAAAGAAGTACCTCACACTGATATTCCTCAGTCTTCCAGTAAAACCAAGAATATTTACTATGTTGTTAAGACCTGCAGTGTCAATCCTAACTGATGTAAGAGTAAGACTGTAAATAAATATATAGAGAGGATATTATAATAGTGGCTCCATCAAAACAAGCTCTGTTGGTTTGAAGGTAATAGCTTATTTAATTAATGCATTAAGTAATAAAAAAGTGTAAAAATTCAGTTTCCTTTTGTCAAAACCCAATAGTATGACACGATCTTGATAGAACTTTCTAAATATTTTTGTAGAACTAACGTGTGAAAAGTTTATACTTAAAGTGAAACTTTTCCTGCATGATTTGAAAGCTTTTCTACATGTATGATAGACATAACTATACTAATTTCATCACTGATTTTAGATATTTGACCTTAACTCTGTAAGAATAGAGACTTGTCCAGGTGATTTAGGTGGCTGGGATTTTGTGCTACACCCAACAAAGTTTGTCTTTCTGTCTTGTCTGACCTGCTATCTTAAATTCCAGAGAAAATCTAGTGCCATTTTTCACACATAATACAGTTTTATAATCAGCAGCGTGTTAAATTTAAGTTGATGGGTCCATTTGGGATTCCACTCAGTGCAATTGTGAGATTTGGGAGGTAGGTCTCTAGGATAACCAAAGAAGGCATACTGTGTAAGAACCAACATTCTTGTGCATAACTGTCTCTGCTACAATTATCAAATACAGAATGCTTGTTCCGAGTTTGCAGAGAATCCTTCTGGAATGAGATCATGTCTGACTGACACTTCTGCTGCAATAAATACCACAAAATGTAAAAAAGTATGGAAATGTGATAGTTTTAAAAGGCTTTTAGAGACTTTAGCAATGTTTTCAGTTATATTTTTTCTTTGTGGCGTCTTCTGTTTCAGGCATATAAATCCACTAGTGTAGCATCATGGAAATGTTACTGAAGGAAAGTTTCAGCAACTAATTGTAAGATTTTCTTAACAGTTGCTGGTTACATGACTCTGATATTAAAATAGGAGATGATAATGTGTCGTGATGCATCCCTAAACAGCTCTTTCCACATAGACTGGTCCACCAGTTGCACACTGTGGTTCTGATAAGGTAAGTCATGCAGAGAGATTTATTTTGACATATTCCACATCATACAGGAATCTGTAAAATATTACAAAGATTTATGAAGTCAGATTCTGAAATGCTTCTTAAAGTTTCTGAAATCAGATTACTCTTGGGCCTCATTCAAATATGTCTGTAAGCAAAGATTTGATGTCCTTTTGATAAAATGCTTTATTGTACAACTGAGATGGCACATTTTGTACTCTTTGAAATTCCTTATAGAGACAAAATTTAATTTCAGAATTAAACAAAGAGACATCATGTGCAAAATTATCATTAAAATGAAAATATATTTAAGAACTGCCCTTGTTATAGATACTCTTTCTTGTTTTGTTTTTGTTTTGTTTGTTTGTTTAATCTGAAAAATATAAACTTAAGTAATCAATGGAAAATGTATACTTACTGTTCAGGGTGAAATTAAAAATCCACCCCCTAGACCCACTCTCTTCTCAGCCAATAAGCATTAATTGGTTTTTTGTCTGGTTAATATTCTGCAGCCATTTCCTACCCTTGAACACTGGGTAATTGAATCAGGTGACACAAACACAACTCTGTAATAAATAATTTGGAATATTTATATTATCTTACAGTCAAAAATAAAACAAAATTTGATATAATTGTGAGTTTATCAACCTGTCTACATGACTCTTGCACGTCTGTAACATGCATATACTTGGTCTTAAATATGGGACAATATGTACCAAAGAAAAATTGTAAAATATAACTTTCATTGGAATTTCCTACCTTAATATTACTAAAATGTTAGATCTTTTCTTTGTAGGAGATAGAAAGTCAGAACAGGGATCACGAGCGTCCATAATATTACTGACACATAAGAAATATCAACAGGTCTATCTGTGTATGTGTATATACATGCATATTCGTCTACACTTCTGCTTGTTCAATTCAGTAATAGGTAGAGCATCTTTATGGGCAGAATCTGCTTGTTCTTAGCCTATCATGTTGAGGACCTCATCTTTGATCTGACAGCTCCTTGTGATAATGTAATACAACTAGGTTCAGTCTTGTCCCAAACAATGTTTTCTTTTACTTTTCACAATATTCTATTCATTATTTTGAGGGCTGTGGAATATCAAGACAGCCTGTGCTGAACAAATATGACTAAGAGAGAAGCCTCTCCTCTGAAGAGCTAGCTTATAAAGTAAAGAGCAAAACAAAGAACATGTTCTGTTATCAAAAAATACAATGACTCACAAATTTAGTATTTATTTCAGAGGCATGACCTTAAAGAAGTCATTTGACTTCTCAAAGATGTTTCCATATGCTTCAACTGATCTGTCAGAGTTGAGGATTCACACTGACAGGAGGTTGTTGGTAACTTTAGGTCGATATTTCCAAATGAGGAATCAGAAACATGCTACAGATTCTCTAATCCATTTCACAAATTGAAAAGTCAGCATTTCATCTTCTGATACAGCTGTAAGAAAGAGAGAATGGAAACTGTCTTGTGTTTGTTTTTAATTTCTGCACATTCTAAATATTAACAATGTCCTGTATACCACATGTAATAGGGGAATATTAGAACAAATGAGTTTCTTTCATCAGTGAAAAACATCTATATTTGTCAAACAACTTCTGAAACATTCAATGTGTTATCATTAGAAATGCAAATATTTCAGAGGATTTTATTTTTAATATAGTGTAAATATTTTTATATATCCACAATTGTATACCTATATATGATTTTGAATGATCAACCACAAGCAGTACAACATTTTAATTTTATGAAGAAATGTAGTACAGCATCCTGATAATGAGCAGGCCAAATAACTGGAATTGAGTTTTGTCTCAGCATTTTAGTGACATGCACTATGCTTTCATCTGGTAAGCCAGGGGTACTACACAGATTGAAATTCTCGATATCTATTCAGCTAAAAAGGTCATTCATATTTGCTTCATGACTAAGATTAAAAAATGAAGTATGTTTATCGGTTAAATTTGTACTCCATGAGCATTTAGAGAAGGACATCACAAAATTTCCCATGGGTATGTTTTGGCAATGAAAGCCTGAATTATAGGAAACCTATGTTGAATGCTAGTAACAGTCATGAACCTTTCTCAATAATTTCCTCAATCTTAAGTATGATGGTAAATTAGCAGAGGCAAATCACCAAAATGAAAGAAAGAAAGAAAGAAAGAAAGAAAGAAAGAAAGAAAGAAAGAAAGAAAGAAAGAAAGAAAGAAAGAAATACACAATTGTGTTTCTACAGCAGGAGTCAGTGAAAGACAGTACTTTATGATTATTGATATTGAATTTATGACAACTATTAGCCACAGCCCAGACTTACTGAATGTATCTGACCTTGCTACTGTTTGTCTTCCTTTGTCACTACTTTACCTGAGCTTTTGGAGAC
>NW_008597494.1:0-7632 GCF_000691845.1 Merops nubicus | reverse complement strand
GGAAAGAGTACTGCTGAAAACTAAAAGACTAAATGCTTTACATGCTTTACATGAGCAATAATTATAGAATTACTTTAGACTGATTTTGTGAGCATCCCAGAGAAAAGAACTATGGATCTGGGGACATGTTTAGTTTTAGCATCACTGAATGCCTATCATGAATATTACTTGTTCATTACTGTTTTTAATTTTTATAAACTGGGTGATTTGCATATCAAAGTTTTATTCAAAAGGTATGAAAATATGCCTGCTGGAAAATCATTTATTAAATTCAGAATGAATGTTAGTGTGTTACAGATATTCATTTGTATATTCTTTCTACCCGCCCCCCCCCTTTTTTTATTTTTGGTGTAAAGAATTATTATATTTTTTGACAACCACAACAAAAGAACAAGTGACAATATGTGAAGTGTTATAATTATTCATGACTTAGGAGGAAGAAAGCCCTCTTTCTCTTTCCATGTTCGCAGGCCCTCCAAAGCATGCACCATTAAATGATCAAACATTCCAGTCATACTTAAGCAACAATTTAATGTGTGCTTAAGTCAATGGGAATCTTTCCACTATTCTCTCCATTAACTTGTTAGAACATAGAGTTTTTAGGACAGGGATTGTCTTTTCATTACATACAAACCATGCAAAGCAAGTATGATCTCAATCTTAATTACTTAATACAGACACAATTATCATAGAAAATAGTCGGAGGGTTCCAATCCAATGTGTCAATGTGTGGCCTACGCTAGAAAAAAGAAAAAAAAAAAGTAGTAATCCTTTTAAAATATTTCCCTTTTTTTCTTCCAGTTTTCAGTGCTAGGAGAAACCTCATCCTCCTTTACACTAACTTGCTTTCTGTACTGGCTTTAATAGTGCCAAGCCTTTTCCCAAAATATGCTTAATAGATAATCCTACATGATTTTATTTAAGGTAATTTGATACCAGAACACTCTTCATTCTTTGCTAATTGATTCCCACTGGTTTATTACTTTCTAATAAATTTGACTATTTGATTAAGTCACAATAAATGTTAAATATCAAAAGATAGATGAAATTAGATAAAGCGCATTACAATACTTCAGATTTACAAATAATTCATAGGATTCCTACAAGTTGGAGCTTGTTTACTGGCTAACACCAAATGTTTACCATAAGGTACATCAATCATTTTCTATAATTTTCTATTTTTTCTATATATTTTTCCATACTAAGAAGAAGTAAAACCTATCAAAAGAATATGTCTTTTGCCTGAAAGTCTAAATATTTTTGGGTCAATTGATTCACATCTATTGCCTACTGTGTGTTATTAGGTTAGTCAGCTACTGACAAATGTAACACAGATTCTGAATAAGATGATTTTTATATCACTGTTTACAAATCTGAGTTCTCAGCTGGGATTAGCGAGATTAGAAATCGCAAACCATTAAAAAAAAAAAATCAAGAAGATGTGTTAGCTTGTGGCAAACCAGCAAATCTGTTATCATCTTTGGTTATCTTGTCTGTGCTCTGAACAGAAACGTTGCCTATGGCTGAAATTACTCACTAGAGACAAACAGTATACACACATGGCACGTACATACCATGCACAATGTTCAACATACAAATTTGATTTTGGGTGCTAGATGGATCCAGCTGGCCTCTAGCACTGCCTTAGGGCTTATGTCATCTGCACTGACAGACAGAAATGCCCAAGGAATTGCTCTGCCAGAAAGAATCACTCAGTGCCTACTGCTCAAGCCCCTTCCACTTCTGACATACCATCACATCTGGAGATGGCAAAAAGTCACTGCTTGCTTGCATCAAGACACTCCTGCCTGAAGATATCGTTCAGTTCTGTCACACTGCCAGACTGACACCGCTGTGTTTGCGAGGGGCAAAGTCTGGATTCCAAATGATTTAAAACGTGTCTGCAATAATGTAATGCTACCACAGCTAATTGAGTCAAGTCCAAAGGGATCCAAACTGATGTAAAGTGTTGTTATAACAGAATTTGCCACTTATAATTGTGGTTGCAGGTCTCAGATAACAGAAAAATGTTAAACTCTGAAACCCAAGGAGCAGACATGCTACTGATTCTGTTGACCTTGCTCCAATATGGCAGCACCCACAGGACAGCAAGCTATGTGTAATAACCTCCTGAACAGTCAGATCTTGCAAGCCAGAATACTTAGAAACCACCTTCAGAAGAGACCTAAATATCTGCTTGTATTGTTCAAATGTATCAGCTACTATCTGAAAACTCGCCTCCTCCAAACTAAGCATGCAAGCAAGCACACATTCTTTTCAATTTTCTGTGACCTTATCAAGTCATATCTCACTTTATTTAAACTCAGGTCTTCAACTTGATTGGTTTTGCTTCTTTATTTATTTATTACTCCTGTAGATACCCAAAACCCCAGCTACACTGACTCCACTCTGGAGGTGAAGCAGGACTAACAATGTAGTCCACTGAGAGCTAAACTATAGCTTTGTTTGGAGTCCTTTCAAATTGTTTGACAGTAATAATCTTTGATAAAATAGAGTGCCACTACAATATTACTTTATTGACTGTGATCTCCCAGACTGCAGAGATGAACACATTGTGGAGACACAGCAGCAACAGTGTCAATGACAGATCTTATTTTACATTTCAAGGAATCCAAGTTTAAGAAATTATTTATGTAAGTAATCGTCACAGTAATCCAAAAAGGAGAGGAGACAAGCTTCTTTAAAGTACTGAACCAACAAGTACTCAAAATGTGTAGGAAAATTTATATGCACACTCTGTTAACATTTGCCAGCACATAGAATTTCTTTCCCAGCTTGCTAGCTTAACTGACTTAGTTGAAGTAAAGAGGCAAACTGCCAATTTTTAAACCTTTGGTCTTGATGAGTGCACTTTTAGAGGTGGGTTACAAAGTGTTTTGTGAGTCATGTCAAATAGTGATAGAAATCCACCACCTTCACCTCATTGTCTTGAGTCCAGTGAGTGATCAAGGGGTGCTGAGAGACAGTAACTGCATTTGATCATAGCAGATTGTTTTCACTCAGCCTGACAGCTGCATGGAATGACTGACAACCATACAAGGAAATAATAAGTGTTGAAAGGGGCAATGATATGTTGGGAAAAAGGAGAAGAGAGAGCCATAAATCACTCTTTTGTTAAAAATAAATTTGTAGGTGACGGTTGCGATAGTTGCTTACCACTTTTCAAAAGTGTTTTTACTGCAATCTTATTCAGCTCTGCTTCTGCCTGCTGCACTCACCTGTTGCCTCCCATATTAAACACATGTAAGGGCTTCAGGTTAGACACTGCCTTTTTTATCTGATTGTACTAAACCTCATGGAATGAAACTGCAGTAAATATAATTGTTAATGCAAACAAGGTATCAATTAATAATACAATTTTATTAATAGTATAATGTCACGAAGGGCAGGTGATGAGCAGTTAAGCTGTCACTAACAGTGACATTTTTTGTGCAGGTTACCTTTTTTTTTAACAGGATAAGATAATGCATCTTTTCTTAATGTCCTGCTGAGCACACTATCTGCGTTGCTGTTTGACGAAGAATTACAGGATTTTTTTAAGGCTGTGTAGTCATAGATGTATCCTTCTCCATCCCTTTCCCAGTCTGTCACGTGTGTAAACGTCTAATACTAACCTAAGCAAGCTTGACTTTTCATTCCTTGGCATGAATTTAACACAACTTTAAGTCAAAGCAAGCAGCAGAGTCATAAAATTAATGCATCATATGTTAAAATAAGTGTGATTAGTTAGATTTATTATATATAGCCATTTTAGTTTAAAATATGTGTACTGTAATGGTGTCCAAAGACCTGTTTTTAACCTGTTAAAGTTAGGACCTGATTGGAGATAGTCTTTCTCCCAGAGACTTTATATTCTATATGTCACACAATAAGATGAAGGCTGTGAAGGATATGATCTATAAATAAATTAATATGATCATGACTGACACAGTTTTATTTATTAAATATGTTTGTTGGGGCTGCTTTTCCCTAGATAACTCCTCCTGAGGAGTTATCTTACAAACTGAAAATAATTAGCAGAAAAAATATCCATGGCAGACGAGGCTTTGAAAGCTTTTGATAGATCCTGTCTAGGTCACTGGAATATTTTGCCAATAAGGACTTTGATAGCGCTAATGGAAGTCCACCTGAGCCCCTCCTGATGATAGTACTACCAGCAGGCACACTGATAAATTATAATGGGCACAGCAGCAGCAGCAGTCACTCCGGAAAAATCCTTAAAGTGAATTTCCTTTAATGGCTGGGAAGACAAATGGCTCACATTTTATCATTGAATTCCTCCTCTTTCAGAAAATTGCCAATAAACTTCCTGTTCTCAGCTGAAGATTTGGCAGCAACCTGGACATAACAAATTTAACCCATTCAGTGGTTTTCATCTGTTTATTTATGTCTGTTATTTGTTCAAAGTGTTCTCCTTAAGACAATCGATCCTACGTCTTTTCATGCCTGAAATTAAGATAATTTTTTTTTAAATGCCTCGCAAACTGAAGCAGAGTTTCTGAGGAGGTTAGACACCTGTAAAGTTGTTAATCAGAAGTGATTGCCTGTACTGTAAATACCTAAATTCATGAGGTACTTCCCATTTAGACTGGGAGTTTCCCATCTTCCCAGATTTTCTTAGCATGAACATCTTGTACCTAGCTCATCCTAAACCCAGCCAGATGCCCAGAGCACTAACTACCTTTGGGCACACAAATAAATGTCACCAAATTTCTTTGGTTTAATGATCTGCCTTGCACTGGCTGAGCTTGTGTGCTCTGTTAGCACTCTGATTTTCTTCCATTTAGCAAACAGTTGCAATAGCCACAGTTTGAGACATGATTCCCCCATCCCAAGTTGTTTGCTCTCATTCTGCTGCTGTAGACCATCCTGCCAGCCAGTGTGGAAAGACAAATAGCCCTTTTCTCTTATAGGTTAGTTTAAACTGCCATTCACTGCTCATTTAATCCAGCCTATTGCCTTATACTAAATGGTTAACTCACATACAAACTTCTGTTCTGCTGATTTAATTTCAGAGAATGATGATCCCTGGCAGAGGTATAATGCTAAACCTGGACCTAGTTTCACTAGTGCTTGTCTATAAATGCCTTTAGCTCTTTTAATAACAAAGTCAAACACTTATCTTGTAATCTATGTGAAGGAAATTGCCCCACTTTTGGGATGGGCTAAGAAAAAGCTGATGAATAGGTGGCTTAGCTGACAAGTGGAACTTAACAGTGGTCTCAAAACTTGAGAATGTGTCATGGTTTAACCCCAGCTGGCAACTAAGCACCATGCAGCCACTCGCTTAGTTTGTGTCTCCCCAGTGGGATGGGGGAAGAGAAAACAAAAAGTAAACCTCATGGGCTGACATAAAGACAGCAGAATAAGACAGAAAAGGAAGGGAAAATTATTATTATTAATAATAATAATAATAATAGAATGTGCAAAACAAGCAATGCACAATATAATTGCTCACCACCCACGGACCAGTTCCCAGCCAATTCCTGTGCTATGGCACCCCCCATCCAACTCCACTTAGTTTATATACTGGGCGTGATGTCATACAGTATGGAATACTTCTTTGGCCATTTTGGGTCAGCTGTCGTTGCTGTGACCCCTCACAGCTTCTTGTGCACTCACAGCCTCCTCTGGCAGAGCAGTATGAGAACCTGAGAAGTCCTTGACTTCGTATAAGCACTGCTTAGCAGCAACTAAAACAGTGTGTTATCAATGTTACTCTCATCCTAAATCCAAAATGCAGCACTATACCAGCTACTAGGAAGAAAATCAACATTATTCCAGCCCAAACCAGGACAGGATCTCACACCCACGTCTGGTAAGTGGCTTGATACTTCATATATTTCAAAGAATATTTATGCATAGACAGATCTTATGAAAGTCACTGTCAGAGACTTCAGTGCTTCCAAAATTGCCTGGTCACTATATAATAGCTCTCTTTTGCTCAAGCATTTAGTGAGAGAATTTAAGAGACTTGGATTCAATGTCTTCATCAGTCTGCGGAGTTTCAGACATATATTCTCTAAAGGCTGCTGTACAGTACAGGTTAGTTTAGGGAGAAAGCCCTCTGCACATTCCAGTTGACACTGTACTTTGGGTAGCAAAAGAAACAGGATTGTTGTGGCCTGGAAAAGCATGAATGATGTAATCCAGTGAGAAGGGCATTTGGAAATAGCTATCACTACATACTACTGAGACCGTCTTTTATGTAATCATTTTGCAAAGACGAAAATAATCCCAACACTTTTGATCTTCTAATTTTCTCTTTGCAGTTTTTGCAGAAAATTTCCTTGCTGTTTGAAGCTTGCAGCTACAGCGTTCTTTTGAAGTCCACAGGTCTGTGAGCAACACCTTACAGACCACCAGTTGTCAAAGGAGCTACCTGCAGAGCTATTATGTTTGGTTTTGAACATCTAGATTCTTAACATTGTGGCTGTAGATGAAACCTAAGTTGCTGAAGAGGATTGACTTGTGAATGAATGTGAGCTGTGACATTAGCATTAGGTATTTAGGGACTACATTCCATTTCTTTTTGCTTTCATTTAATGATATTTCTGCTCTCCTTCCTGTGCTAATCAAGTGCAGTTAAAGTTGAAGATGCACATACACACTGGTAAACAGTTTTCTGTTTTTTTTTTCTTTTTATCCAGTATTAGGCATATGCTTTTCTATAATCCTTAAATCATGCTATAAATAATTCTTTCTAATATTAATAACGTACAAGTCTGCGTAGCACTTTAAATCTAAAAAGGTTACACAGAGCTTGTAAGGTCTGACTCCAATGCCCTTTGTGTCTGTTTCTAATCTAAAAGAAAATGGGAGCAGAGGTGGATAACCAGCTCTGCTCACTCTGCTAACTTTGGTTAGCTCAGTATTTCATATCAATGAAAGTTACAGACAACATTTGTCAAGATAAAATCAAGATTTCTACAGGTATGTAGGGAACACTGCACTTCCAGCATTTATGTGAATGGTACATGGAATTCTCCCCAAAGCATTAATCTGAATCAAAACCTTACCATATATACTGTTAAAAAATGGACTGGTTATATAGCACAGGGAATAATTAAGCTTATTGTTGAAGAAGACACAGCTTTGTCTCTTTGACTGCTGTAGGAGCTTTTTTGATGCTATTAATCATGTTAACTACTGTAGCACTCAAGGAGCCTGATTCCACTGTACCTGTGTAATGCCTAATACAGAAGATATAAGGGTTTGTCCTCCAAAGAGACAGACCTAAATGGCAATAGTGATGTCAGCTGTGAGTGTGCATACGATTGTCTTGACTCACTATAGTTAAAAAAAAACAAATCAAAATTCAGGCCATGTGCTACATTGATTAGATCCTGTGGTTTCTGGGCAAACTGCGTGGGTGGAGCAAGTTTTCAATTGTCCAGAATACATTGCAGAGAAGTAAGCTGCAAATACTTTTTGCAGGCTTCCAAACATGCAAAATGAAAACAACCATTAAATTAATCTCATTATTAACTTATTTGTGTCTGAGTGATATTTTGAAGAATAAAGACCACACTATGGGAATGCTGTGATTCTGGTGTTGTCAGATACTGATCATGAGTTTGACTCTTCAATTAGAATCATAGAATCATAGAA
>NW_008597493.1:0-1631 GCF_000691845.1 Merops nubicus | reverse complement strand
ATTTTTACCTCTTCCTCATTTTGACCCTTATGATATTAAGAACCTTTGGCCCATAACCCTATACGAATTCATCCTGGGTTGCTTACTGTGGTAGAGGGAAAAAGAATTCCCCCACAATGGGCTAGTGTGGGCGAGTGTTTATACCCCTGGTGCAACCTTGTGAAAGTGTATTGTACCCCATCCCAAGTAAAGGCAAAATATTTTTGATCTTCAGGATCAATAGGAACCTGAAAGAACATATCCTTTACAACCAGGGAAGCCAGCCCTGGATGGGCGGCTTCCTGAATTTCTAACATCAAATTAGCAATATTAGGTACAGCAGCTCTAAGTCCCTCTGTATTAGCATTCGATTTTCTGTAATCCACTGTCATTCTCCATTTACCATTCGGTTTCCTTACAGGCCAAATTGGAGAACTGAACAGTGAATGACAGGGTACAATAATGCCCCTTCGTTTTAAATCCAAAATTATTTCTTTAATGCCATCTTTGGCAGCAATTGGAATAGGGTATTGTTTTATGTCAGTTATCTTGCTTCGTGGCAAATGTGGGGCACCCTGTAGCAATCTTAATTTTGGTGTGTGTCAAAGCCCAAATAAAGACCCCCTTCATCTCTCCATGCTTGGCCTGTGACGACATCCATTCCCAGTAAATTTTAAGGAACATTGTCGTCAATCATGTCAACGTGAATTGCTTGATCTTCTCCCAGTAAATGTAAAGTAACCTTAACTGTCTTTTGTAAGACAGAATTAACAAATGTTCCACTTACACATATTGATTTTGAAGATGAGGTAATGCCACAATGTTCAGCTGCATCAACTCTTAACGTGGAAATTTGTGCTCCTGTGTCTATCACAAAAGTTATTGGGACAGAGTTTTGGTCCAACAGCACAAGTGAGTTCCAAGTCTCCGTCCTTATTTTGAACTAATCTCAATATATTCTGCCAATCCTTTGAAGGACATGAAATTTCAGGCCCTACTTGATTATGAGTAATCTGTAAGTCATTGTCTTGGGTATTGTTATTGGTCAATATATTCTGCCAATCCTTTGAAGGACATGAAATTTCAGGCCCTACTTGATTATGAGTAATCTGTAAGTCATTGTCTTGGGTATTGTTATTGGGGTCTAATATTCAAACCCTCCTCCATTACCGATAAGGCATTTCTCTCTCAGCAGGAGGAGGGCTATCTAGTTCCCTGAGTTGGCGGCCCTTTCAACCGATCTTTCTTGAGAATTTGAACTTCCTTGAGAATTTGACCTAGACCTTCCAGACTGGTCATTTTGGTTATTTCCCAGTTTTTCTCTCCAGGCTCTTACCAATTTCTCTAAGAGATGTTTTTCATAGTAATTAGCCAATAAATATTCTGGGACTCCCATACGCCTGGCTTCCCTCTTAAGCCTGGCGAATGGTCCTCTGCCAGATGATGACGAGGACGAAGTAGATTGTCTCTGGGAGCATTGATTCCCAGATGGACGGTTTGGTCTATTATTCTGCTGACTATTGTCCTGACAACTATTGTTCTGTCGACTGTTGGCCTGTTGATTTCTGCTTGCCATGGGACCATCACCCCATGATTTCCCTTGTTGTGTAGAAAGCTTCCTAATCTGCCTAGCCCCAGAAGACCCACTAAGA
>NW_008597492.1:0-11979 GCF_000691845.1 Merops nubicus | reverse complement strand
GCGGAGCGGGTGGGATGCGGGGGCGGGCGCCAGAGCCTCGCTCCGCGCTGCGGCCGCGGTACACCCACCTTTCCCAAGGCCGGAAAAGGGGAAGATCTCTCTGCGTGCGGGCACCTCTTATCCACTTTATCTATAACTTATACTCCTTGAATTAAAGCGAAATAGCAAGCAGGTTTTTTCCTTTCTCCCTGCATTACCTGCGACAGCCGCTCCAACACACAAAAAAGCCATCGGGCCTTCCCATCGCAAGTGTGGGCCCGAACGCCGGGATGCAGAGAGCCCCTGCCCTGCCTCTCCTCTGCGGGTACAAAACACTTCCGTCAGAGGCCCCGTTTCCACCGGTGCTCTTCACTGCTGCTATTCAATACAGCTCGATTATGACCTTCTCTGGGGAGAATTTTTGCCTTTAGCCATATATTTCTCAGAACTACAATAGCTTTTTAACCCTTTGGTAAGAACAACAATCAGCGATTTACTCTTTTACATTTTCGGTACTCTTTGATGGGCTGGAATGGTCTCATTTATAGGTCTCCTTTCTTTGTACAATTCAATAGCATCCACAGTAGTACCATGTCACCACTCCTTCTCACTTGCTTTTTAAGGATCAGTGCCCAATTTGTTAAATATTCTGATCACAAGAGAAATATATGAGAATTTTCCTCCCATATTTAGTATGTCCTTAGCACAACCTTACCACATGGGCTGCAAGCAACATGTTAATGTTATTTATTGTAATTATGCATACTTTGTTCATTTTCAGCATATTTGTATGTTTTTATAGGTACTCTGAAACACATGTACGATGATTGCACTACTTTCTTTTTGTCTACCACAAATGAAACAATCAAGAAACAATCGTCTTCCCTTACCTACAGTTTCCTTAAGGAAACTTGTTTCTGTGGGAAACTGAATAAATTAAAGTTGTGTTTCTGGTAAGAGGTCTGCATGACCAGGCACACCAGGTGACATACAAGCCGGGGAGGAACCAAACAACCACCAAAAACCCCTCTCAAATACCCTCAAATAAACAAAGTCCCTGAAGAAATCCCTGGAAAGAAACCTACACAAAGGCACTTCTGAAGTCTGCAGCCCATGAGCTTACACGATGTAAGGAATAAAGAGCAATGTTTTCCAGGCTCAGATGCAGTGTTACAAATATTAGGGAACAAACTGCTCTGTTTCTAAGGGGACACTGCTTTTAACACCAGTAAATGCACAGAATCTCACAGCACTGAAATGCTGCACATCTCCACAGTCCAACATTAACCATGGAATTGGGAATTAAAAAAATATTTTTTGGGATAATCCACAGCTATTAAAAACTTTGGAATTTACACACGGTGTTGTAGAAATAACTAGTGAGAGCTGTAACTGGTGTGATCTGGGCCAAAATTCCTGTACTTGTTAGAGACCACTATGCTTCGAGCTACAGAAAGAGCTCATTCAGGGCCTGGTTCAAGGGAATGCCTCGTGTCCTTCCGGCTCATGAACAATGTTAAATGCTGAATCCAATAGCAGGATTTTCGAGTAATTAAACGATTTAGAAAGAAGCTCATAGGGTCTCTCAGGCCTTACATTAGTTTAGTAACTTCTCAATGAAATTTATTGTAGATTTAGCATCTGATTACAGTATCATATCACTTCTGCACTAAAGCAAAACATTTTCAGGAAGCAATAGAAAAATAATTATTCAAATTCTCAAAATGATTACTACCACATCACCAGATGCCAAAGAGAGCAATGATTTGCAAAGAGTACCAGGAAAGCATGTCTAAAAAGAAAAGTGCTACAGAAAAAAAAAGGGCTCATGGGTAAGTGGCTCTCCTCCTTCATTAATCCTCTTTAGACTTTATGTTTTTAGCAGCAATTGAGAAGTACTCGTCGCTTCAGTGATCCCACTCACAGCATCGCTTCAGTTGGAAGGGAGCTCCTGAGATCCCCCAGTCCAATCCCTGGGCTCGAGGAGGGTCAGCTGGAACATCCTGCTCAGAGCCACATCGCATCCCTTTGTTAAGTGTGTCCCCAGACGGAGACAGCATCAGCTCTCTGGGCAATCTGTTCTAGTGCTTGACCATCCTCACAGCAAAAAAAGGTTTTTCTTGTGTTTTTCATGTGTATTCCTTTTGCTTATAGTAAAGTTCATCACTGTAATAATATGGCAAGACAGCTCAGCATTGCTGGGACTGGCACAAAAACACAGGGATCACTTGTTTCCATGTCCTGACGTGTTTGTACCTATATAGATATCCCTGGTTACATTACAACTCATTCAAGTTTTCTTTGAGTTTCATCTGCTGTAAGACATCTCTTACAATGCTTCTGTACGATTCTAAGAGTTGCTAATGAACATGTTTTTCACTGCTTTAAACTATGCAATCTCTTGTTAAAGAAAAATATCATTACTGTTGTGACAATAGAAGTTGAATTTTCTATTCTTTCATGCTGTCTGAACGAGTGGGAAGAGCTACAGAAGATGAGAAACAATACAGACTCAGGTGCAAGCTTTTCAAATGCCTGCCTTTCAAGTAGAAAGATAGCTGCACAGGATAAATGGCTGCATTGTTAACTATAAGAAAATAAGTAGGTTGAGGCATCTCACTCCTAAGTTTAAATCACATCTACAGTTTCTCAACAAAATATTTGCTAAAGCCCTGCAAGCCCTGCCTAGAGGCACAGAGCTTTCCATGTGTCACTGGGCATTTCTAAATCCATGATGCAAGCAACATTGAATATATGTAATTAAAATAAATCAGTATTAGCAGTGCAGTCTGTAATCTGATAATGCACACGTTAATCCTCTATTTTAGGGTTCACAGTATGAAACAGGGTATTTGTTTTCTCTTCTGGCTGCAAACATCCCGACTCAACACACACAAATTAAACCAATATCTAGATCTCATTTATAGATTTCAAAGTAAGTTAATAGCAAGTGTGGACCCAGAACCTGCTGCCAACAAAAAAAATCAGTCTTTAATATTATAGTTGCGGATTTTCACCATGTTAGAAGAGATTTTTGGTTTTATGCGATGAGCACAAGATAAATTCCTGGATTTTAACTTCTGCTGAAACTCCAGCCTGGTTCCTCTGACTGTTAAATCTCTAGCTGGCATTTCAGGTTTACTCTTGGCTTTGATGTTTTGCTGAGATTCTTCAGATTGCTCAGCTGAATGCATAACTTCAAACCTCACTGCTGAAAAAAAAGGAAGAAAAAATCTTTATAGTTATGTTTGTACTTAATTATGAAACTGGATAGTTGAAGAGAACTGATTTACACTTTAAATATATTGCTGCCATAGTGCCATGCTGTCCAAGTCTTACACTGAGTGAATAACAGAACCATTTCTGTTCATAGGAAGCACAGAACCGTCCACTGGGGCTTGCCACACTGATGGTATAACACATCAGCATCTCCTGCTCAGTCCTGGCTTCATCTGTACCTGTTCATCCTTCATTAGCACCAGGCCGCTCAAGAGAGGGGAAAGGCAGCTGGACGCTCAGTTGTACCTATTCAAGTCAAGCACTACCTATCAGTCCAGCTGTCCTTAAACATCACAGTTTACAAGTTTACCCTCCTCTCCACTGTGAGAGAGAGATCATCTCCATCAGTCAAGGCAATACCAACACCCTGGACAACATGACTCAGATTTAGACCTACCTATTCACATATTGTGAAAAGGTGATCAAGCAGTTGGCTGCAATAGTTTGATCCATTTCAAGAAATCACCAGCAGCCATAAAAGCTGCAGCAAAACATGTTTGGAAATGCATGATCCAAAGGCCTTGAAGGCAGTTCCGTGGGCTTGATAAAGTTGCACGATTACCATTATATTTTGATTTTTTTTCCCCCATCTTCTCTCACAGAGGAAGGTATTTACTGTGGAAACCTTCATTTTTGTTGTCCAAAACAGCTGTGTGTACTAGAGAGGACTAACTCAAAAAGTAACATAGTTGGTTGGGAAGCAGGCAGACTGGTCTGTATACCTATTGTACAGCCATTGTACAATTGTACTGTCCATTGTACAGCCTCTCACGTCATTCTCTGAAAACCACTTTTTCCAACTAACTGAACTTTAGTATTATCACAGGTTTAATTAGGTAAGATAAGTGGAACTGGTCAGTCACAGCATTCATTGCAAGATCCAGGTCATATTTATAGGTGCTTGGTTCCAGACACTTAATGCTTTTTTTTCAAGGCACTGAGATTTTAACTTTTTATTTTCTCTGGAGAGGCAAAGCAGACAGCAGGCGTGGTCGTGCTGTAGCAGACGTGGTGGTGACACACCCCAGAGCACTCTGTACCAGCTGTGTGTTTCGAGCACAACAGGCTTCGACCCCAGGTACTTGTCAAACACAGAGGAAGAATAAAGGGTGCACAGATCGACAGAGGTAAGTTATTAGCAGGATAATGTAAGTTTTCATAGTCAACAAAACATGGGAAAAAGTCCAAGAGAAATTCTACATGGAAGGAATTCTGGAATAATTAATCTATTGAGGGTTTATAGCTCTATGCAAAGCATAATACTGTGGCTAGTATCAAAACATGACATTTTTAAATATAAATTTTGTGCTCAGGCTTAGCTTGAACCAGCTGGTCACTCACATGTGGGCAATCGCTGCACTCAGTTAGTTTGGTGCTGCTTGTTACTATGGGTGGCAAAAGCTCAGCAGACTCCAGCCCTATTTCTGTGAAATCATGTTGTTCAGCTTGCCACCTAGCGGTTACCTATAGATGTGGAAGGTATGAAAGAAGATGCTCTAGCCCATAGAATGCCTTTGGGTATATTTTCCTGCCTGGAAAAAGGACTTTAATCATTACAGCGAATTACTCTAGACCTCAAACACATCTGGCAGACAATAAAGCAGAATTCCACAAGGTCACCAGTTCAGGACGGTGCAGGCAGCAGTGTCTGAAAGGTCCTGGATACAGCTTCAGAATGATTTTGCCTGAACAAGAGCTGCAGCAGACAGAGATTACGTTGGTTGTGGTCTAAATGACAGCAATAAGCAGATCCATAAATGGCACACAGCCAATACTGCTTGTAAATAGACTGGTTTGGGGTTTTTTTAATTGATTTCCTCAGTTTGGAAGGGTCTTTTTTTATCTGACCAAGGGGATGACTTTCAGAAATAATGTGGGAAGCCCTAGACCCCAAGGCAAGCTAAGCAAGCCCCAAGGCCTCACATGCATCGCTTCCCCTGAAGTCTTCTGTAGGCTTGTCTCTTGGCATGGGCAGCCAGCACCGCTGTAACCACTAAGGGCTGCCCAGTTAGGTGTTTGGAGCAAAACCACAGAACACAAGCATTCTATAGAACTACTTTTCAATAGCTGTGTGACAATTCTGGACTGTCAAAAATCCATGTTAACACAGAAATTGCAAACTTGTAAGGTTAGTTCTACAAAATAGAAAAAGACAAAGAACCAAGACCCCAGAATTTGAAATGCTATTTAAAGAGAAATATCCTAAGTAAACACTGAATAAGGATCCTCATATATGTTAATGGTTTTGCTTGAGACTGTTCACGTGTGAAGGAGCTTGAATAAAATCAGCATGAATATGCATTGTGCAGGAAAATTTAAATGCAGTAGCTTGTTTTCACAAACAAAAGGCACACCTTATTTACAACCCTGTAACTCTCTTTCAGAAGTGACCCTGGCAACAAGAGCTAGTCAGATCATAGTTAAGAGCCTAAACTACTTTTGAAAATGGACCTATATGTTTAGTGTATTGAAATGCTTAGTACAGCTTCTGTCTGATGTGTTAACTACAGGCAGAAAATAATAGTCACAGGTTTTTGTTTTGTTTGGTTTTTCAGAATTAAAGAGATAGAGGTAGACATGTTGCATGAGCAAACTGAAATTACCCCAGATGGAAAAAGTGGTTTAAGAAACTTGTCACTAGATATCTGCGTACAGCTAACAGTGCCTCTGAAGGAACAACAACTCCAACAAATTCCTACTGAAGAGAAGAACATTCAAGTGAAGGAAATCTAACTTGGGGATTAGTTAATATTTGTGAAACACTCCAAAGATGGAGGCTTATGTAACACAGAAAAGAAATCATGGGTTTTTCTCTGATTGGAGCCGGAATGAAGCCAGAGCCAGAGCACTCTCTCTGTTTGTTAATATTTTACCAGATTCCTCCTCTGGCCAGCTTTTTACCCACATGGCTTGCTCTTAGAACTGCGAGTGATGTCAAAGCTGTTGAAATTCTGTCCAGTGTGGAAACACTTAAGATAACTTTTGATCCATAAAGTGTAGAATTTCAGACCACGGAGCTTTGCAAGTAACAATAACTATTAGAATTATAGTAAAAGAAACTCCCCGATGTGAGTTCAAGCAGCAAACCAGAAGAGTCCCTTTGTTTCAAAGTAGCTCCATCTCTCTTTGTTAGGCTACAGTGTAAACTCCAGTTGCTACACTCAGGACACAGTTCTGAGTATTGCAGAGGGGGAGTTTCTCAAAAGGTACACTGGGGCCACCCACCACAACTCCTCCTCTGGCACCAAAAATACAGACTTTCAGCTATCCCAAAAGTGTATAAAACAACTGACTAGAGGGCACATTCCAAGTGCAGAGACAGTTTGCCTTACCCTCTTATTCCCTCTGCACTGACCCCAGGCTCTGTTGACCCATGGAGACAGAGCTGATCAGGAGCTTTTCACATGGCACCATAAAGCACTCTTCACCATGTTGGCTCCACTCTGAATGCTGTCTTACAGTCAAACTTTAAAAGATGATGTTTGTTTCTATTTCTAGAACAACTAATGTCTTCAACAGCAAGTAAAAACTTCATTAAGCTGAATTACTTGAAGAAAAAGAAATTCCAGTTTTCCAAATGTTTTACAAAGCTTTCCCTCCTTCTGTTTAACATTTGTTCTGAAATCAAAAAAGGCTCTAGAGCCCACAGGTGATAAGAGAAACCTTGCAGCACATACAGAAGCTCATCACACAGTTCTACTTGTGTCATGATTTTCAAAGGAAAACATATGACTCCTCTAGGAAGCAATTTTCCTTTGGTCTGTCACCAGCGTTCGAGATGCATACGGTACAGGTCATAAAGTCTCCCCCTGCTCTCAACCCTGGGACAGGGCATATAAAAAGGAAAGAAATATTGAAGCATATTTCTTACCAGTACAGTCTATGTATGTAACAACTAATGCTTTTAATATTGTCATGGCTTGCACCTGTCTACCTCTGTAGCAGGAGTGTTTTCTTTCAATAATGCAGAGCAATAAAAAAACCTGAACAAGGAACGTGTGTTCCTTTGAAAACCGTTCTATCTACTCACCTGCAGAATTAACATGTCAATGATTAAGTCCTTATTCCCACAATACAAACTAAAAAATCAGCAGGTAGAGTAAGGAGAGAGAAAATTTAAAATATCTCATAGCCTTCCATCTTGCTTGGAAGCTTGCACAAGTTCTGATGGTGAAATAAATGAAGTATATAACAGTATATAGTATATAACAGGCCACTTCCATAGTTCAGTGTTAACATGTAGTCATAAACACTTCAAAGGACAGTGAATTGCATCATATGCTGGAAATACAGCGAACTGCAGGGCTTACTTGACATGCCAGACATTTTAAGTCCCAACAGGCTGTTTTGTACCTGAAAAAATTTAATGAAGCTATTCAATAGGTTCAGAAAATCATTCTCACACCACAGTTGTTTCTGCTTCACCAGAAATGTCCATAAAACACAGCTACTGGTGTGCAAGACTTGTACAGCATTGAACTTGCAAAGGAAATGTCTGAATAAACAGACTGACTTGCTTGCTTTGTTGAAAATAATTTTTTGTTACTGAGCTTTGCAATCTGTGTGCGTGACACTTGTGCCTGAAAGCCACTTCATCTTGGTGTCAGTTCTTTCCACTGTGGCCATGTATTTGATGAATGTATTAAATTCAAGTGAGTGGTTTTAAACAGGAAAGACTGAATCAATTTTCCACAACTAGCCTCTGTTAAAAACCAGAAGCAGAACTTGAAAATTTTGTACATTCTGGTCTGAGGTGACATTCTTCCAAAAAAGAAAGAATTTGCTTTCAAAATCCTATTTTCTGAAATACAGAATTCAGCCTAGCAGAAATAAGGATACCATTTGGATGGTTTCCTGGAGGAGAAAGCTAAGCAACACAAAAGAGTTTTTATAAGTAAGTCCTGTTCTTGCAATGCAGTATTTCAGGACCTGCATGTTTGAGTAAGAAACTCTGCTCAAGTGTTCTTAGGGTAAACCTGGACGCAGAGATCAAGTTAAGGTTGCTCCCAGGAAAAAAACCACTCTACTGATTATTTTCACTGATGTTTACAATCGTCTAATGTTGGCAGTATCATCTTTCCCTTTTGCTATTCTCTAGAGCCCCAAAAATCTACATTAAGTTTTGCAATGATGGCTGGAAATTTCTAGACATTAAGAAACTGGTGTCCTTGTAAGGCTGCCAGTAGTGTTGCGTCATGCCTATAGCAGGCTGAAACTACATGGCACTATCAGTAATGTTTCAAAGACATCCTTTTGCTTATCCTGTCAATATAGGCCTGACCTGAAATAATCTTCCTATTTCAGTCTCAGCTCTGCAAAAAAAAAGCAAATGAATCATGACTGGCAGCACTACATCCATTCCAGTCCTACAGGTCTGTCAATGCACATTACTTTGTCTCTGCAATGCACTGCTGTTGTGAACAAATACACTTATAATCCATTCTTCATTTTGAAAGCCCTCTTAGTGTTTTGTTTTGCTTTGTTTTGTTTTGTTCTCCTTGTGTGCTGTGAAAGACAGTTCATTGCATCTATACTCTGGTTTACAAATACAGGCAATGCAGGTCGGGAAGGACCTCTGGATGAAATGTCACAGTGCTTGTCACTCCTCGCTCAGAATGTATCTTGACACAACTTGTGCCCATTGCCTCTTTTCTCTCACCCTGTTCTCAAGTAACGTGTTCCAATGCCCTACCCATCCTAGCAGCTCTCCACTGGATTCCAGTTTGTCAGTCCTTTGTACCAGAGGGTCCAAAACTGGACACAGTACTCCAGATGTGGCCTCACATATACCAAATAGAGGGAGGCAAATCACTTCTTTTAACTTACTGGTTGCATTCTTGTTCCTGCAGTCTACTATGTGGTTAATGGCACACAAGTACCTATGTAATGGTAATGGGTCACTATTAGTATAAAGATCACCTGAAAAGGCTAAATGGCTGTCTTGTTACTCCACAGCTGCTACAAATCTCATGGATTCCTCAGATCCATCAGATCTCAGGAATAATGATGATAAAAATAATAATATCAAAACAAGAAAAAGCCCCAACAACCCACACAAGTCCCACAGCACTGTAAGAAATAATTTATTGAATGTTATGCTTCTTATTAAAAAATAAAAATTACCTTTACTTGAAGCATTCTGGAGAAACATTTGTCTGTCATTTAAAAGGCCTTTGATAAAGACAGCTGCCATAAAAAAAGGTCCTTTATAATCTGCCTGGGAAGAGGCTTCACTTTCCTGAACACATCTTTCACATGGCACTCCTGCTAAAATTTCCAAGATCATGTGGTGCTTCTTGTACAAGTATAACGTTGATTAATGTTCATTCTATGCCTAGGTTTTACCTTCTGTTCTCATCCTAGCCCTGATACTGTCTGACATGTAAGGTCAGGATGCCATCTCACACATAAGAATTTGTGTCTGCTTTCATTTTTTTTCTGTTCCAAGTTACTACACTGGATTATAAAATTCTGGTGTATAACAATACCTGGTTCACTGTGTGCCCACAGCATATACATGTCATGCCCACGGGCTCACTTTTGGCCTTTAGGTCTTAGCACACTAAGCAGTATTGTAGCTATTCAACTGCCACAGAAATAATGATTAAGCAAGGGTTTGCCAAATTACAGTTTAACAGTCACTTGGCAACAGATGAAGTGTGACATTCTCACAGACACTTTCATACCTAGCCCAGAAAAGGTTTGGGTGATGTCAAAACTGAAGGCTATTTGCATCTTCCAGGAGTATTTAATAAAAGGGAAAATGTATTTGCAACAATGGTATTAAAACCAGAGAGGTCTACAGGCATTCCTCTTAATTCTTACTTCTGCTGGCAACAGTGAAGTTCCCTTCAAGTAACTCATTGGATCTTCAGATTCTGATTACAGGACTGTAACAACAGTGGCAGTCATGTAAAAAAAAATATCCTGGAAGTGGGCAGAATCCACCACCATACTTGCATTCTTCTAGAGGAGTCAAATACTGTGACTGCTTTACAAAGCATGCTTACCTTGGTCAGTGTTCTTTTGAGGACTGAGAATAGAAGGACTTGATCTCATTTCTAAAGTTTGCCAAGTACCTTGGCAGAAATTACGTGCTCTAGGTGAAGAAAGATGGACCTGCTGGTCTTGACTAGGACTCTGCCTGAGTGTCTGACTTCGAACGGCCTTTGAGGATGTATCCGCCTTTTGGTGCTCTGGCCCATGACTTTCAATAGAGAAATCCAGCTGAACCTGTTCAAATTCAAACACAGTCTTAGAGAGATACATACTTTTCATATCAAATACAACTGAAAATTGGTTAAATCTCACAGTGGCATCTTGGTCTTAGAAAGATAGGTTTCAGCAAAAGACAACACAGAATAAAATTGATAGTTTTAATTTTGAAAGGTTGTACAAGAATATTAATTAGATCATCTTGGAAGTGAGAAGCTCTGGTTTATTAAGTGTGAACAAATACTGTTTTGTACTGAAACATCATATAATTAAAAAAAACAAACAAAAAAACCCCAAGATTTTTAAGTCTTCCAGGAGACGACTGTTGAGCAACTGCAACTGAAAAATCCAGGCAAAGGCAAATTATATTGATGATAAAACTGTACTGTACCTCAGTGGGTGGCAATTCTGTTCCTTTCCTGCAGCTGCTTGGAGCTGCTTCTTCCTCTAAGCTCAGGCAGGCCATTAGAGAAGAGAGCTTTGAGGGACTGTGTTGCTTTTCATACTGCAGCTCCTAATATGAAATATTACATTAACACAAATAACTCACAGTCTCTACAAAGAACACATTTACAGCTCAGTTTGCTCTTGCACCCCGAGATTTAGAATAATCAGTTATAAATAATAATAAACAAAATTATGTTCCCTGCAGATCCACAGGGCCAAACTACGTTTCTAACAAGCCTCCTACTGAACCTGTTTAAAGTCTACATTTATTGCTGCTGTTACTATCATCCTGCTTATTATTTGAGTTTATATTGTCAGGGTCACTAAGAAGTACCCCCTCAAAAAAAAAGCAGCTATAAAAAAGTAAATTGCCAACAACTAAAAATGAAAACCTAATTACCTCACCAAGTTTCACCAACTTTCAACATGTAGCAATTTAAAGTGAGATTTGAGGAAAAGTGACCTGTGTCAGCCCTGTCAAAGGCTGTCAAAACAGACATTGAAGCCTTTTGCTACATATTTAAGACTAAAGAAACAAAATATGAGTTCATCATATAAAGTAACTGACACTGAAACCCCTGTATCATAAAATGGCTGAGGTTGGAAGGGACCCTAGAGATCATCTAATCCCCCCTCCCTGCCGTGGGCAGAGATGCCTCTCAACTAGACCAGGCTGCTCAAGGCCTCATCCAACCCAGCCCCCTGAGACCCCCCCCTCCGGGGGGGCATCCACAGCCTCTGGGCAATCTATTCCAGCCTCCCCACCCTCAGACTGAAGAACTTACTGTAGGTGTGACAGTAATAAACTCGCTCAGCCTTTTATTTGTCTCAGTCTTCAGTGGCCACTTCTCTCCTCACAGCTCTCAGGTGGATGGCCCGTGAGACGGGGACCAGCAGGACAAAGCCCCTCCCACAGCCAACAAGGACAAGGTTCTTGAATGTCGGAGGAGCCTCAACAGTCACAAGTCCATGGGCCCTGATGAGATGCACCCCAGAGTGCTGAAGGAATTGGCTGATGCGGTCCCCAAGCTGCTGTCCATGATATTTGAAAAGTCCTGG
>NW_008597491.1:0-4521 GCF_000691845.1 Merops nubicus | reverse complement strand
GCAGTAAACGAACCGTCACACGTCCACAGAGTTGAGCGGACCGTGACACCAAGTCCCTCCAAAAATATGGGGAGGACAGGAATAATTCAGCCTAATTTTTGTCGTTGGATAATAATAGCAATATATGACTTCTCAAAAATCATGATGGAAGGAGAGAGTTACCCACTTGACATCCTTAGTATCAACGACAGTGAGCTGAAATACGCTAATTGGAAGGAAATCAAGAAAAAAAAAAAAAAACTGCTCTGGGATTGGTGATAATAAACATGCAGTGTGAAGAGCCCTCACTATGGCACGCTTCACAAAAGTCACTGTAAATCTATTTCAAGAGATATAGCACATACCTAAATTCCAAAATGGATTGTTGTCAATGTACAACACTCAGATAGTGCTTTGAACCTATCAGGGTTTTGGAAGAACCACAGAATTATGCTTAAGAGTCTGAAGTAGCTTTTTCATAAACAATCTACACAATTTGCACAGACAAACAAGGATCTCACCCAATCACTGGGGAAAAAAAAATATTCAAAAAGGCAGACTTGAGAAGTTTCTAAAAAAATCTTATATATGTGAAGCAACCTGCACCGGCAGGTCACAATCTATGTGCTGATAGTGTAAGAAAAATGAAAATAAAAACAAATAAACAAAATCCCTAACAAACCTGTGAAAGATAGTAAAATGGAAATTAATACAAGGAAGGAGGGCGGAAGAAAAAAAGAAACTCTGATTTGAACTCAAAATCACATTTTAAGTCTTTATCATAGGAAAAAGAAACAGAAGGCAAACTGCAACAGAAGACAAAAAAGAGCAGTGGAAAAGATAGTATGATTCAGGATTTCTAGTGGCCAATGTCACTACTGCCACTTAAAGCTAGACAAAGTTTTGTAAGGCTAAACAAAAATCTAGATGAGGTGGATGTGTATTCAGGATCTGAAATGCTGCTACACATTCTTTCTATTCTTGTTTGGTCCCATACTTTGATCATGCTAGCAAAATGCTTTGAATGTTATTTCAGACAAGCAATATCTAGACAACCTAGATAATCAGAAGAAGTAAATGTTGCAATACTGAGCAACACATCCACTAAACCCCAAATAATCTGTAAAAATAGGATGCCACACCTGGCTTAGAATCAGTCATGACAAAACAAGTAACCTTCAAATCCAAGGATAACCAATATTATTTTAGAAAATCATCAGGAAGTTACACTAATTAACCTAAGTGTGTAAAGCCAACACTAATAGCAAAGACTAGAGATGCCTCAAAGCATTGAGGCATCATGAATATTTAAGCAAAAAAGCTCTACAACTCCAGAGCAGAATGACAATGCAGAAGAAATAATGCTAGTGGACAAAAGAGGAAAAAAAAATACTACTTGTGAAAAGTTAGTCAAAAAGCTATGCATACTTCATGAAAACATTTCACTGTCTATGAAAAGGAAAATCAGAAGTTTCCATCACTATCAGAAGGAAACGCTGCATGTCTGTGGGACAGCTATTCAGATCTATATCCTAAATCCCACACAAGTCTGTCAAAATGAAATTTGTGCAGAAATGTGGATACTAATTAAAAAAACAAATTACAAACCTTCGCCTGAAGAATGAGATATTCGATCTCCGCACCATAAAGCAAATGGAAATAGCAGCAAGTGCCAGGGAGGAAAGGAACAGATTCATTTGAATCCCTTGGAACATTACTGACACAGGAAAACAGTGGGAAAGAACAAAGACAAAGCAATTCCACAGTTTCTGTTGCTCAACCATATTAATTGCCATATCCAGGCTGGAGTTAATACGAATAGCACAATGAAATCACAGCTGATTAACAGTCTGCATTTTAACTCCTGCATGACAGGAGTATCCTGTTTAACTCAGGATTTTCATTACACAGAATGTTCTTCTCACACAATATAAGAGCATTTACACATATTGGTTTAATAAATATTGTACAGTAATTTGTAAAATGAAATTATAATTTCAGCTCTGTTCAGATTCTCTAGAAAACTTCTTGTAGATCTTCAACATTATAGTAGTCTCTCATTTATATTAAGACTGATTGGAAAAGCTTGAATCAAACACAGTTCAGAATATAGTCCCAAAAATCTGTTTGTTGTGGCAGAATAATGAAGTCTAATGTAAACATACTATATTTAAACTGTCACCTTTAAAAGTTAACTATTAAACCACATTGTGTGTATATATACACACATTAATATATCTCTGTACAAATATAAATATATGTATAAATGCATAACACACAAATGACATCAACAATTTCAAGCCTACAAAAAAATCAGTTATCTCAAGAAATAGATATATCCATAAAAGAAAACAAATGATAATGAAACTTTGCCTCTAACATTTTCTGTTCCTAAGAAATCCTCCTGTGGTATTTTTATTTTAAATATGAGGTCCCTGCTACAAGCATATGTACAAGATCAAGTTTGTTCTTACAGTCTTTGTTAAATTAAGAAGTCAAGAGACAGTGTCCTGAAGAAGTAAACAGTAAATTCCTACCTGAGAAGTCAGAAAAAAATGAATTTTCTGTATTAGATTAACACAACTGAATATATCCCAGAGCTGAAAGCTACCATTCTAAAATTCTTTATCCATCAAGATCATAGCAGCAACATGGTCTCAGCCTGAGCTGGGATAAGCCCTTCCATAGATGAAAAGATCATTCAGATTGCACTCATACCTAATTCTTGCCCTGCACTTAACAACAAGTATGACAATGGAGCCATTTAGTACCATGTGTAGAGAATATGACATGCTTGTGGTTGAAACTCACTGCACTTCATTTATTCTCTAAGCCTTCAGAAAAGAATTTCCTTCTTTCCCTCATTCGGAGTCCAGCTGGGACAGAGCCTTAAAACAGATTATTTGTGAGGATGCTGAATACTTCAAAATCCCCAAAATCACTAATGAGTCAAGAAACTTCAGGTAAACCTTTTATTCTTCATGTACAATGAGTAATTAGGAATATTGCAATGAGCTATAGATGCCTTGCTTTCAGACAAAGCAAGAAAGACAAAACAAGAGAAAAGACAATATTATTCATCCAGTCACCATACTTAGTAATTAGATGCTGAAGACCATAGCCAGTCTATTATAGCTGGATCTTTTTTCTCTGGTCAAAAGGGAGAGTTTTTTTCACCTCCTTCAAGCAAATACCCTGCTCAAAGTGCAGTTCTTTCCTTTTACTTTAAATTTGGGGAAGCAAAGCAATAAGACAACTAATATAATGTTTTTTGGCTGGAAGCAATGGTTTAAATTCTGAATATTAGGATAGTACCTAAGCAGGAGATGGGTGAAGAATGTTAGAAATGCATAGCTATTAGAATTACAAAGCATTCCAGAAATAAATGTCCTTGAAAGAAAGATGGATACCACACAGTAAGCTCAGTCTACAGAGAGTGGGATCTCTCCACAAATTCAGCTTCTCAAACAATGACCTAGATGAGCCAATCAAAAAGCTGCCTAATTATTAAAAAACTTCTGTAAATTTTTAATACTCTCTTCAATAGCTGTATGTGGCAATTTACAGAAAATGGGATTTTAAGAAGGTATTTAAAATCATGAAAGTATTGTGGTTAAGTTGTAAAAGGAATCAGTAACATGAATATAAAAAAATAAATATTTCTAGAATATTCCTGCAGTGAAATCCATCAAGACTAAATAATTTCTTAGGTAACCCCTCTAAGCAGCTTTTCTTTTGTCAGCTGTCATCAACAAATATCTGGAAACAGGTAGTTTTTACTGTGAGGTAAAAATTTTTACACAAAATTAAGTGTCTTTTCAGACACCAAATGTACTCAGATATCCAGCACTGGATCACAAGCTCATTCAATACAGTCTGAGACCTCATTACTTTTTTCTTTTGTGGAGAAACCTGCTTTCAAGCTGCAAGATTTATGTGATCACAGTGGCTATGGTATTCAGACTACTTGCTGCTTAAAAGTTACTGGCACCCTACTGTGTCACTATGAGTCAGTGTCCAAAATATTGATAATTTAGAGTTTAATCTCTCTAATGACACAAAAGTGTCCTGTTATTTAAAAATCTGTTCAGCAGTCCTGCAGAATACTTTCTTCTACAAGATGAAATCAGATTATTCAATGATGTTCTAATACAGTGAGCTTTGGATGTAGTTTTAACCATTAAAACACTTTAAACATTGATATTCATAATTCTCCCCAGACCATATCATGTTCTATGCACCATCGGCTTTATCTTTCTATTTTAATAAAATATTTCCATGTCAATGGTAACTCCAAGCCATTTCTCAAGCAAAGCATAAGGCTAATTGAGTTGGGTTTGTCGGGACATGCGGAGTTGGCAGTAAGGGAGGAGGATATCGACATAGCCTCTATAAGAAGCTTCAAGAAGCTCCCCCAGCTTCAAGTTGGACGTGCCTCTGACCAAGGCCAAAACAATCAGTACCTCTATGATAACATATTTAAGAGGGGAAAGAAAAGTGTTAGGCAGGTTGTTGTGTTTTGGGAGCTCTTTTCTTTGGGAA
>NW_008597490.1:0-21509 GCF_000691845.1 Merops nubicus | reverse complement strand
AGGCCCGGCACGGGCCCGCTGCTGGGGCGCCCGCCCAGCCAGGAGCAGCGCGGCAGTGGGAACCAAGTGAAGAGTCTCTGAAGGAGTTCCAACTCCTTCAGAGCTCCTTCAGAGCTCCTATTCCTAACAGCCCTGGCCTAAAAATACACTTCAGTAGTTGCTGAAACATAGCAATATTAGTAGTTAGAATATTATTTTTGTCCTTATAGAAGTGTGATAGTATACAGCTTTTTTTTTTTTTTTCTTTCATTAATAATCATTAGGGAGCTTTGGTTTTTTAGAATCATTACGGAATATCACAGATATGCTTCCAAAGGTTTTCAGCTGTGGGTGGGTATGAGAAGTTTAAGAGTACGCAGAACACAAGCAGGCAGTGTTTAAAGATGCTTAAGTATGCTCTCATTAAGTTGAACCTAAATAATATGGTTTTAATCAGAAGAGGTCTGCGTAAAATAAAACCCAGGCGTCTCACAGGTTTTGATTAGAGTAGAGCATTTCTTGTGGCAGCAATGTTTTCAAAGCCATTGAATAATTCAAAACCAAGCATTTACTTTAGTTTCTTCAGTGCTCTGTCCTCATTTTTTTTCTCCCTTTCTTCTGTTACAGTGGAACGTATCACTCCAGAGATGAAAGCACAGATAGTGGACTCAGCATTAGCAGTTATAGTGTACCCAGAACCCCCGATGACTTCCTGAACAGTGTTGATGAGATGGATACAGGTCTGGTTTTATGTGCATCCTTAATGCATGTTTTCCAAATATACTTGTGCCCATTTGCAATGAAGACAAGCAGCTCTGAGAAGCTTGGATACTTTTTGCATTATTTTTCCACTTTCTTCTATTTCTGTAATAGAAATATAGTTAGATTTGTGAAAAGCATATTTGTAATCAACTCTGTTGGGAGGATGGAGGATTGCTCATAAATACTCCAGCATTACTCCTGTTGTTATGGGGAGTTTGGGCATCCATTTGCTTTTTTAAGTAATGCTGTTTGTTCAGAGGTACAAATGGTACCTTGTACAGTGTTGCTAATACTGCTCCAAAACAGTATTGGACTCAGTGTTGTCTTTCTCCTATAAGCATAAAAAGTAATATATGCTAAATGACATCAGAGATCTGTAGAGATTTGGGTCAGTAGGTGAAAAGGTTGAAAGAAAGGCATGTTCTTTGTACATCTGCATGCAGTGAAATGGTCTTTGTTTTTTTGTGATGGATCTTTATGAATCATGTTGCTTGTATGGTGCAAGAGATACAGGATTAACTTTTAACCGGTTGTCCTGATAAATTGTGGCTTTGGTTCTTCCAGTGTATTTAATATCCACCTTGCTTTCTGTTATAACTAGGTGACAGTATCAGCCAAAGTAACATAGCATCCCATCAGAACCGTTTCCCAGACTACCTTGAAGCCATTCCAGGGACAAATGTGGACCTTGGGACACTGGAAGGAGATGGGATGAATATAGAAGGAGAAGAACTGATGCCAAGTCTGCAAGAGGCTTTGAGCTCTGACATCCTTAATGACATGGAATCTGTCTTGGCAGCCACCAAGCTAGATAAAGAGAGCTTTCTTACTTGGTTATAGGGGCCTCAGGGAGACTGAATTCTAAATCTGTGAAGGATCTAAGGAGATTAGGACATCTGTATCTGAAGCTCAGAACAAGCCCGTGTGGCACACTTTGGCTTGTGTTCAGAAACCGTAAATGAACAAATACTCAGCAAGATTCTTTTGTTTTGCTCTTCCTTGTCCATCGCTGCTGTTATATATTGCTGACTTTTTTCCACAGTTGACTCTGAAGAACAGACATCTTGATCTTTTTCTATTGCTGTTGCAACTACTGTTGGAGGGGGGTGGGGAGGGATGATGAGCCTATTTGGATGACGAATGCCATTCCTTTTGTCCTAGTGTGCGCTTGCATATCACTTTATCTAAGTACTCAGATTTGAGAGTTAATTTCTGCATGTCACTGCATGTAGTTTGCTCAGCTAGTTGTCTCCTGCTGTCTGTGGCAAGTGGTAAAAAAACGTGACATACTGGGGTGACAAGCCAAAAATGATGTATCTGGTCAAAATAAGTCAATACTGATTTGGAGATATAACTTAATGGAGGGCTGAAGACTGTTTTGGCATTAAGTGTTTCTACTAGTAGCTCCTTCATTAGTCACAAAGTGCTCTTGTTCATATTTTATGTTATAGTAAATCATGAGTCATTTTACATAGAAACATATATGAACTTTTGATTGTTGCCACATATTCTAGCCTAACTTTTGTTTGTCAAAAATAGTTTGATTATTTTTGTTAGTTGGTTTAACTGTAGCTGTAGGATGGGAAGTAATTGTAGGTGTTCTTTTTTTAAAAAATAGTGAGATCCAAGTTTTTTTTCTGATTTCACATAGTCTTATTTAAATCTGAATTGTCTGCTTTTTTATACTTAAAAACATGCCTATTATAACCTGATAAGCTAGTGAGTGCATAAACCAGTATGTTTTGCCTGTAACTCTTTTATTTTTTCTGAAGGCTAGCTTTGAATGTAATCATTAGAATTCATGACCAGTGGCTTATTTTTCATGTTTAGTTACAAGATTTTGAATTAGAACCTGATTGCAGCAATATAAGAGTTAGAATCCTAAGTCTCATATGTACAATTTTAAAATGCATTTTAAAGTAGCAGAAACCATTTTAAAATGACAGATGCATCTAATCTCTCTTCTGATTTTCAGTTTTGATATCTGGGCAAGTTTAGGTTTTAAAATTTTTAATGAGAAAAAAAAAAAAAACAAACAACTTTCTGGAAAGTTTTTCTTGTTAACATGGAAGAAGTCTCAACTATTCGTATCTCTCTTGAGTTGCAATGAAAAGGCTAGAACACCAAAAATAAAAAAATAAATCACAAGAAAAACTCCTAAGTGTAATATTTATCAAATTCTGTTTGGTGAAAAATAAGCCCTGGACAGTATATGTAGAAGAATGTAAAGATATGTGTTAGATGGTGACATGAGCAGGTAATGAAGTGTATATTAGTAGTAGAGCTTAGCATGGGGTAGAGGTGAATATGAATTATCTTTATTTTAACAGGAAAAGATGTATCACTAAGTCGTCTGCAGGAGTTGACACAGATTCCAAAGAGTATTTTTAAATGAACAAAATGAGCATGAATCGTACTTCCAGTATAAGCTATGAAGTTTTGTGGGGCTTTGGGGTTTTTCTGATGAAAAATAGTGTCACCAGTTAACACCTCTATAATTAAGGGCCCGTCATCATTCTCAACATGAGCCTTTATTTTCAAGGGTGTATAACATGACTATAAAGATACTGTAAGCGTGAAACTTGGTTGTGAAAAAAAAAATCTCAGCTAGCAGAGACTTCTCCTGGGGAGAGATTTTTTTGGGGGTATTTTGTTTTGTGGGTTTTTTTTTTTAAAGATGTGGATTATTTTTCAAGTTAGAAATTAACCAGCAAAACAAAGAAGGAAAAAAAAAAACATATTATTATTATAATTTTGATTTTTTTTTTTAATGCTTCAGAAATAGTTCAGTTTTAGGGTAGTGTAAAGAATGAAAACTCTGAACTAAGTCTCATTTTAAAAACTGAAGCAGCAGAGGCAGAGATTTGAAATCTGCTACCCTAAATGTACATTTATTACTTTACGTAAGGATATTAGCGTTTGAAATACACAAAATTGTTTGTGGCTTGTTGTCATATACAGGCAAATTTTAAAATGGCAATTTTCCAAATGCATCCACAATGACCAATATATTCTGCTACACCAATAATTCAGCGATTAATAGGCCACTTATATTGTGCAATGACACGGTAGCTCCTGAAGCAGTATATTGTGTCCTAGGTAGGGATTTTAGTAGCATTTTTACAGTTTCAGTAGGAATTCTTCTCTCATCTTCCCTTCAGGGGAAAAAGACACTAAGTTCTTATAACTTGAATGGTCTGACATAAAACCACACCAGCAAGGAAATTCAGAGTTGATTCCACTTCAGTTGTCTTCCACAGTTGTATCCAGGTGTAACAGCACATGCCGTGTGCGCCGAGTGCGGCCTCCTGGCGTGCTGTGCCTTGCTGCAACAGACATGAGTACAGAACAAATTTTCTTTCCTTGCTTTGGTGTGTTTGTCACAGCTTTAATATTTGAATGTTTCCTCCTCATTGTAGAAACACTAAATGGCTTATACTGTATTGGGGTAGCACTGCTTAGGGTAGATACTGACAAACTGGGAATCCTTGAACTGCTCTAACATTTATTATGTTTTGAGATACTTATTTTAATTGATTTTAATACATTTCTGTTCTCTCATTTATTAGGAAACATACCATAGAAATGCTGTATTGTTGGCAATCAACATTAATTTGGAATTTTTTTTTTTTAATTCTGCAAATGCATTGCTTGATGAAGTGGTTAAAATTGTTTGAAATGCAAAAGTGTTTTGGATAGTATTTTATACTGATGTATATATTGAAACAGAAATCATTGTAATAATTGTAATAGCTTTTAGTTATAAATACACTACCTGCAGACAGATGGGGCTGTACAGTACTGTGCTGTTCCAACACCTGGGCAGGGCTACTGCTTGGAAACAGGTTGCAGTGTCAGTAAACGACATGGATCAAACATTGTACCATTCAGTGTTGGCGCTCACCAATGCAAAAGGAGGAGAGACGATTTCAACGTGATTAACACTACATAGCTTTCACACGTCTGGTAAATTAGTACTAAAGTGACCTTTTCACTTACAAGCATGTTTTTATACAAATTAACAGGTGTGCCTGTGTAAAATAATTAGTTTTCTGTATCTTGGAAAAAATACTCTCCACATTTAGAATGTCATATGTTAGAGAATTCTTAAATGCACCCTTGTCAAAAATTATATATATTAGTTACCAATGTTACTTTTAGATACGAGCATGACTGTAAGTTAGGTACTTAAGTACGTTCTGTTACATTATTTTTCTTTATGTAATACTTTTTCAGTTGTTTTATTTGGTATAAATATATACTTTGTGCTTAAACATCTTTGCTTGTTTTTAACATCCGGTAGTATGTAAAGATACGGATTTCCTCCAGTAAGAAGGATGCACTGAACTGTTGGAATTCCTATTGCAGTATGTCTGTTCTCGTCCCCCTTGTCATGGAACTTTTATAGTCATGGAACTCCAGTCCTGAGACATTTTGTTCAAGCTCACCTAAGAGACAGAGGAGCCCCACCAAAGTCAGTGAAGACTTAACATTAGTGTTGGCATCTCTGTGTGTTTGCAGTTATGAGGGGGCAGTGATGCTACTGAGCCTCATACAGCTTGGGTACAACAGTAATGTTAATTGTGGATGGCACTATGGTGAGAGCTGGTAACAGAACTTCTGTTATCTGCTGTAGAAAGCATCCACTTCTTGCAGATACACCTACAATGTTCAGGATCTTCCCACGCAGCAGTTACATTTTTTTGCCAACTCTATACAATAATTTGTGGCAGACTATCAATAAAGACACACTATTTTCATTTCTAAGTTTTGACTTATGAATTGTGAAACATATAATGACATACCTTGAAAGTGTGTGAAGATTTTAGTTTAAAGCATTTGACAGCATTCAATAATTTTGACCTTCTAGGAAAACAGAAATTCTGAAAGGGTTTTTTTTAACGTAATGTAGTTTGCGATGGCTGGTCGTACACTTTGCATTTGAGCCGTTCTGGAGTTACTACTACTGAGTACTGAAATGCACTGAGAAGTTCAGTGCAGTTGTGTGCTTCCCTAGTTAAAGGTCCAGGGCTTGATGCTTTTATCAGTTTGTCTTTAATTCTGGAGTTCATAGCTAGCTTTAGTCACTCAGATCCTTTAAGTCTAACATCGCACCTTGCACCTGGGAGTAGAAAGCCAGTGCCAGGCTGTGAGAAGGCACCAATTTTATTTGCTGATATCACTCTCTCTCATTTATAAGGTGGTGACATGTTGCAGTAGTTGAAGTGTGAGTGACCTTCTGAGGCAGCCCTAAATAGACTTGTGTTGCAGCAAGGCAGGGTATTGGTCCAGGTGTTGCAGGCTTGCTTGGCAATTCTTTCTGAAATACTTTCAACACTTGTTTAAAAATAACAAGCATTGGTTTCTGTAAGACAGAAATGGTATGCTTCCAGGGAAGCTTTGAGTCTTCCCTATGCTAGTGTGCAAGTTACTGGCAAGAAAAGCATTTTTCACCTGGGATCATTAACAAAACAATTATTTGAGGTGAGGCTACAATGTGTCTAGCACCTCTTGTTCTGGAGGCTCCTTCTGTTTATGGTATCGGCATCCATAGCTTCTTTGTTCCTGTTGAAGAGTAAAGGTGTACTTCTTGTCCCTTGATGTTACCACTCATTATTGCTAACGAGTTATCTGCACCCTCTAAATTTAGATGTCATCAAAACAGGAAGAAATCTGTACAGCATGAGGAATCTTGGTTGACATTAAATGGTAAAACCAACACTAATTGAAAAACAAATTCTCTTTAGAATATAGGGTAGAGCTTTGTACCAACTACTATATCCAGTACTTCATGTCTCACACAAAAAAGCCAGTATGTTTTTCTCTAAAGAAAAAAGATTGGGGAAGCACCTTCAGTAGGAAACATACAAATACCAGTACATCTGACAAAGCTGCCTAATGTGTTTTGTGGAAAAATCATGATTTTTACTTTTCCTGACATACTGCACTCTTTAATGCAGAGTTTGTAGCAGTGAATGGCACAGATGCAACTGACTAGTACTGACTTTCTCAATATGGGCTTGAAGTTGGTCACTCTGATTATAGTGTTTTCTGTATTAAACTGGCTTGTATTAGAACATGAAAAGCAAAGGAATTTTATTGGATTTTCCTGTCTTTATATTAGCAGGGTGGGCAGGGGGAGGGAAGGGAGCAGGTTGTCAGGAGCAGCCCAGGAGACTTTTTCTTCAATGCTATGCAACAACAAACTAGAGCTCCCACGTGGTATGTTCGATCTCCGCTGGAATGCCCTTTCTCCTTCTCCCGCCTATGTTATTTCTGAGCTACTCTAGCCTGTTTTAAACTATTTATCATCTGTGAGTTTTGCTTGCCTAACACCTCTAAAGACTGGGACTGTAGCACTAGGGGCTGTTCATCCCCAAAGGAGAGCAGAGTTCCTCCTCTCCAGAGTTCAGCTGTCAGCCTGTTTAAAGTCTGTAAGATAATGCAGAAATCACTGTCTGACTCCCAACATGCTGCCCAACTCCTATGACAGGATGGGTATTGGCAAGCATGAGTTTTCTGAACTACAGGGGATTCCTGTTGTGCTTTGACTTCCCCAAGACTAGAAGAGTTCATCTTTTCCATTTCGTTACCTTGATTTCTGCAGCCAGCTGTCCTAGCAGGGGCTTGGTGTCCTCCCCACGCCAGTGCCACCATGCCTGCTGGACGGTTCCTAACCAGTGCTTCAACTCAATGGTCAACAGTGATATTTTTAAAAGCTGACAGTTTTATTCAGTATTTCACTCATAGTTTCATTGTTAGGCATGCAAATACAATGGTCTTAGCTCTCTGACTGATAAGTGACCCTTTTCAGACTTGTGAAGCGATACAGATCTCTCATACCCATCATCCGCTGTTGAAGAGTGTGACCTGGAGGCCTCTGAGAGGTTCAGCTGTAATTCTGGACGTTCAAAGTCTGCTGTTGAAAGAAGATACTGGTTATGTGTGTGTATGACAAAATCCCAGATCTTGTAAGAAATTGCATGATTTAGGTGGTGATACCTCATAGCAAATGGCAGTAACTGAGAGATGTTTTCTGGTTAGATCAGTGGCCTCCAGCCTGTGGTCTGCAAGCTGCAAGGGGCTATGGATGCCTGCTTAGTCCAAGAATTGCTAGTCAAAGCAAAGCCTCTGTGGCAGCCTTGTACTTTCTGTACAGGGGAGATTCAGACTGCTGCTGAGAGAAGTTTCAGTGCCCACAAAGGTGACAATGGCTGGACTTGTTAAAGCTCCCCTGCTGCTGCCACCTGTACCTGCCAACTCCTTTGTCCCTGCCCACAAGTGATTCTAACAACTATTTTAAAGCTCTGGTTTTTACATTTGTATATAGCAGTATGAAAAAGTGTGTGACTTGCTTTTTTTTCTTAATTTCTGTTTTTCACTTAAGACATGACTCTCCTTTTAAATGTCTTTATGCCTGTAAACAGCCTTTCAAGATCCAACAATCTTTATAAGGATATAGACTCCTCTACAAATTAATCTGAATGTGATAGGCACCAATAGATTGGTAAGATCTAAAAATTTCTCTTTGCAGCTTAGTGGCAAGAATGCTAGAGAACTTGTCACCCAAACGGTAATATCAGCATCCAAGTTCCTCTCACCCATATTCTACCTACGGCTCAGAAAAGAAGCTGATTTTACATGAAAATTCGTTTGCATTACGGCTCAGGTTCCTTACAGCTGTGATCTCTGCCAGTGAAGTTCACTGTTGTAATGTGTGGATTTTGCTTTCATCATCACCCTGAAAATGAAATAATAAATTCTGTTGAGGTCCATGAAAATAGGAAGGGCACAGACCTGTACTGCTGTATGAGACCAGTTTCTTAGCTGCTCTTCAAAAGGTCTCACTCCCAAGTGAAGACATCTGGTGGATTTGTCTCTCTGTGGTAACTGGATTCATCTTTGCTTGCACTTCATTTTTAATGTCACTAGTACCTGACAGACGACCATGGTAGTGAAGCAAGTGCATTGGTGATAACAGAAACAAAGGATAAAGATGGTTTTTGAAATACAGTCAGTACACTCTAGCTGGCTACATGTTTGCCCTGGATAAAGAGGACACCTACCTTGTAGTGGCATATCTGACTTTCTGCTTAACCTTGTAACACTTTACCATTTCCAAGGAGACCTGTGTGGTGTGATTTTACATGTGTGCTTGGAGCACTGAAATGTTCGTGTTTGCAAAACACTTTGAGGGTAAAGCTTTAGTTAACTGTTCTTCAGATTCAGCTTTCTCTGGTCTTCCTTCTGGGAAGCCAAAGTCATCTTTTAGTTGTAAAAGTACATTGAGGAATTAGGGGGGAGGAATGTTGCGCCATGATAGATACATACACAGGGTAATGCTGTGCATTTGTGTGTGTACCTATATATAGACACACTATGTATAAACACTAATTTCCTGCCTGAAGACAACTCAGATTCTCATGAGTGTTATTTGTTCTAGGCTCATAAGAAAAAAAAAAAAAAAAAAACCAAACACACAATAGAAGTGCTATCCCAGTTATAAAGTCTTCCAGGTTGCTGCTTATTTTTAAGTCCTCAGGTTTTTAAGCATGAGGTACGAGCACTTCAATCAGAAACCCGAAATGAATAATGAGAAGGAGTGTGAATGCATATGTTACTCAGCTGTTCTTCTCAAGAAACCAGCTGAGTAGTCCTAGCAAGCCATATGTAAATTAGCTTAGATTTTAGGGACTTAAGGTCACCTTGCACACAAAAAACCAAAACCAAAGCTGTATGGGGTAAGAGAAGACGGGTTGCCAGACATTCCCCTTCTGTCAGAGTACATCTGTTGCTTTTAAGGTGGAATAGAAGTTGGCTTCAGATAAAATTTGTCTACCCTGAAGTTTACCTTCAAGTTTAATGCATGATCCATGCTGTGCATCTTAGTATATGCACATTTTGTAACTGTGTGGTCATACCTGTGCATACACAAAGAGATGCGTATGTGTGGCTGAGGAGGTAGAGAACTGGTACATTATGGAGCAAAACGTTTGCTCATGGCAAGGATTAGACACCTACTGGGTGTCTAATACAACCTAGTGCCATGTTCTACTGATCCACAGCACATACTATGCTACTTGCTTGAGTTATTCTTTTTAAACAGAGATTACGATGGTTTTGGATTATTTACCAATCCCCAAGATCCCATGACAGTTGCTTGGGTTTCTTTTGTTTTTGAAGATTTAAGCTGCCTCCATGGGTGGGCCTAGACTGTTTTAAAATGGATTAACATGTGGATTTATTCCACACTTCAGTATAACTATTTCTGTGCTACAACTTTTGTTGCTAGGTATTTCTTTGGTAGAACAGTAGCACTGGAATATAAGGTGGCAAGCTGATGTCTATGCATTTGCAGCCAGTTCAAGATGCTTTTGAAGTCAGAAGTCTTTGACTGCAAGTTTTGAATCAGACCTTTGGACTGTGTACTGTGCTTGCATAGGACCTAGTCTGCTACTGGAACAAAGAGGAGATTTTTTTTATCCCATAATAGGAAAACTGAGTGCTCTAACTGTTGCTAGCACTGACTCTGGTGGCCACTTTCTGAGGCGCTTTTTTTTTCTTTCTTTCTTTTTCCATTGTGTCATCCTTAAAAATCTATGATGCACTTTCCATGTTATTCAAATACTTAGATCTCAGCAGGGATGTTTGTGTGTTATGTATTATATGTATTAATACAATTCAAAAATATATGCAAATGTATTTAGAAATAGAATAGACACACAAGATTTGGAGGAGCTCTGAGTGTGCTATGAGACACAGTCAGACAAGTGTTTAGAGAAAAACTGGAGGCAAACCAATAAAGACAGATACACAAGTACATTCTTAGAAATAGTCAGCTACAGAAATTGAAGGTTAAGACCTGGTAGCTCAGTAGATAAAATTGCTTTTGTGACTCAGGAGAACATCAATAAAAATTGATTTATCTGTCAGGTTTTTTTCTGTTACACAAATGCTTATGCTCTCAGGAAATGCACAAGTGGAAATACAATAGACACAACGCAGTTCTGTGCTGGTTCCTGTCAGTGACCAGCTGGGGTCATGGTCAGACTTCTGGGTACAGCATTTGGTGAAAGACATGGACTCAAGGTACTCCAGAAGAGAGATGAGATGATGAGGAAAACGTGAGAAGATTATAGTAGTTGGGAAATTTATCTGGAGGAAAGGTGATTAAATGGTTGAAGATGATCTTCCAGTAAAAAGCAACTGCTACTACAGATCTATTATCCAGGGAGCACAGGGTGAGAAGTCAGCTACCTTGCATTGAGGTAAATTTTAGGTTAGGAAAACCTTCTTTTACTCTTCTGGGTGCCTGGCTAGGGTGCCTGAAGAGGCTGTAGTAGATCTATCATGGGAGAATTCAAAGAACAAATTGAACAAGCATGTCTAACAAATGGGGTAGAACTGACCCAGCCTTGGGATGGCTGGGCAGTCTAGCTGACCTTCCAGTTCCACTCCCAGCATCTTCTCAAAGAGTTGGGGCCACTTTCAGAGCTGAAGCACTAGGTTAGAAAATGCAGGTTCCTAGAGGAGACCCGTTCCATCTTTGGTTCAACAAGTAATCTCTGTTGCTCCTGTAATTTGGTGTTAGCTAAGGTAAACTCCTCAGAAAGGTGCCGTTTTGACTCTACCGCTTCACCTGATCATTTTAAATAATAATTTTACACTGATGGTATAAAAATGGAAAAAACCTTCCCTCATAGTTACATTTGTACAGTTTTAGTTTCCAAACATTGGTTCTTTCTCTGCTTAAAAAGTCCTTCAGTGCCTGCTCTTTTCTCTATCAAAAATATTACATGCTTTAATTAAGCTCAATTGGTTTAATAAACTGGACAAAATATGTCCCCTGTGGTAAAGGGTGCTTTAGTGCTATCTGTCTTCTGCATGTGTTCTACTGCATGTGTTCAATTTGTCTGTGAATTAACCCAGCTAGCTGAGTTTGAGTGTGGCCAAGATACAATAGATTGAGCACAGCTACCACTTAGTAGGAGAAAAACCTCCTGCAGAGAAGTAAAATCATCCTGAAAATCATCCAGCCTTTGTGGAAAAGATGTATTTTTGGCTGAAACTCTAAGGGAACTACTGATGAGCTTGAAGCTTAGCCCAGATACCAGTCTTGGCAAAAACAAAAGCATCAAACTGGGTAAGAGGGGAAAAAATCCAGCCGAAGAAGTGTGTGGTCTTTTCAAACGGAGCAGTGTTTTGCACGTTCTCTGATGCAGAGCAGTGTGGTGAAAATGATGGCCTGCAGGCTTACACATCATTTGTTTACTGGTATATATTCCCCTTCAGGGAGCAGCATATTTCTCACCCCTTTCACCTCAAAACTTTCTCTTTATGAAATGTTTTTTTCTTTTTTCCTACTGAGGAAGGTCTTCCTTGTAGTTGAATTTCTGCTGTTTGCAGTTCTGCCTTTGAATAAATAAGCTTCATGCGACTGAAAGGAGAATTTTTGGAATATAGACCTGTTTGGGACTCTGGAGCAATTTCAGTAAGTTAAGATGAAATGTTCTGTGTTTTTGGCTCAAAGTCATTAAATAATTCACTGTACTTATTGCTAAGCAAGGACTTCTTCAAATGCTGTTTTCCTGGCTAAATTCCAACCCGGCAAACTCACGTGCCCACCTAAATTCCTCCTATGTGTTTGAATAGAGGAGATGATATTCTTCTCTTGCCCTTTTAGACTGCTCGTGCCCCATCTGGCTGATGGAGCCTGCCTTCCACAGGTGCCCTTTCATGAGTGGGTGGGCGATAACTCCTATTATGCAAAATACTTCAGGCTCTTTCAGGATGAAAGGTGCTAAATGCATGCAACCATTTATTATTTTGCTCAGAGCCTGCCAGTTCTGCCTGAGCTGGAGACACGCACGACCTGTTCTGACTTTTCCAAAACAGGTTTTAATGTGCACTAAACCCATTTGCCCGTGCTGCTGCACTGCCTTTTGTTTCTAAATTTACCCTGTTGTACAGCTGATTAGGGAGACAGGAAGCAATGTAGCTTGAAGCTTTCAGGAGGTGTACTTTAGTGAACTAAATGTACAGTGAACAACATCCAAGGGGTGGAGTTTCAAGCCTGAGCATGCCAATTTAGGTTATATCATCAAAAAGTTTATCGCTTCCTTCAGAAGTTCACTCGCATTTCTTTTTCCCCTCCTCAAATGATTGTGTTTTAAAACACAGACATGACAGTACTGCTGCTTCTCTCTGACCCACATGGGAGGGATGGTACTTTGGGATCAGCAACATCAGCACCAAAGGAGGTGAAATGGCATTTTGGTGAGCTTAAACTGTGCTGGGTGTGGTTTTTGTTCATCTCCCATATCATTTTGACAAATACCTGAAGAAGTATTGTCTCTCCCTCTTCTATTTTTGGATAGAGGGATGGGAACGCTTTGTTCCTTTCAAGTAGCGTTTGAGTCCAGTTAACAGAGAGCTCCCTAACACATTGTGCACAAAAGGCAGCCCACTATCTTTCTGAGGTTATTAACTGTGCGATACCCAGCCTGCACCTGAGGCCAGCAATCAAGACGCTTGATCTACAAAAAGCACTGATTCTCTTGATTCCTTGACATGGAAAGTAGGAGTAAAAATATAGTCATTTTACACAAGCAAGTTTTTCTAGATTGCTTTGCGTGGAAAGGCAAACAGCAAAACCAGTCATTTCATACTCCTGACTAGTGCAGTAGTCACTCCCGGATGGATGGGTAAGGGCATTGCACAGGGTCACAAGCCAAACCCCGATCGGTACGAGAGCGCAGATTTCTGACTAACCTCCTTCCTTCAAATGCCTCAGCTGGGAAATGGGTGTAGTTAATTTGCTACTATGAAGATAACTTGCTTTGTCAAGTAACTTCAAGGTTTCTTTCTGCAAGCTAACAAGTCATTCTTGAAAAGCACTCAAAAAAAAAAAAAAAATAAGGTTAAGAACTACACAAATATTTTCTGAAAGTGTGAAAACCTGGCCCAGAAAGGCTTCCTTGGGAGCCAAGGGGCACTTGGCCTGCCGTTTTCCAGAGGTATTTCAAGTGCCTTCTCTTGAAACCTAGCTTGTCAACAATGTCACCTTCATAGGTCTAGCAGTGCTTGCATCTGCCACAAAGCTCTGGTGTGCCAGAAAATTGCCCTGGCAAGCCTGGCAACTCTCGTTTGTACCAGAGGGTACCTGGACTCTGTGGTGTTTTAGGTAGCTGCACAGCTTTTTCTATGAAAAGCAGGAGCAAAATAGTACTAAGTCAAATCGTAAGTGTAGAAATGAATTATCACAAGCAGTACAGATCCTGGAAAATTCTCTTTGGGGTGTTCTTGGACTCTGTTTGCTGTTCAGTATAAACATGTTAATGGTATTCCGTCTGGAGAGACAAGAGAAACAGAAACCTGGGGTCAGTCTCAGCACCGAGAAGAAAGGTTGCAAAGGTGTAAGCAAGCACGCAGTCATCCCAGTACATTTACTTCAATGAGAGCACAGTCATTCAGCTGTTACTTCCCGTGAATTTTACTAATACTGTAAAGCTACCTTAAAATGTTTTTACTGAAAGGCAAGTTGCTTCATTAGTCCATTCAGTAGCTATGTGGTGTCTGCATCATTTATAAAAAAAAATCATTACAGTAACTTTGCTGTGGTTCTTTAGTGGAGGGTGTGATGGGCAGGTGTCAGAAATGTCTATAAATCCCATCCCTACGGTGTAGTTCAATTATCAAGGCATGGCCACAGTTAAAACTTAAGGAACACTGAGTTAAGTGTGTCCTTCCAGAAAGTGTATAGATAAAAGCAAACACAGAGCCAGCTAACCCAGCATCCTTATGGATAGCAGTTGCTATGTCATAAATTGCAAATTAATAATGCAATTGTTGGTTTAGGTCCTATTTTATTTTTCTGTCTGAGGAAAAAGAAATTACTTTGAAGCACAACTGAGGGGGCCCTGGGAGATGCATTTCTCCATGTAGTTGAATTTTTTTTTTTACTGGGTTCATATTAGTAATCCAAAATCCCATCAAATTACTCCCAAATTGCTCCATGTTTTTGGCTTTAAGTCATGTAAGAGAATAGCTGAAGTCGATACCAGCAGAGCCCCCTCTCAGCAGATTTTGAGCTGTCCCCTTCCAGTGCAGGTCACAAGTTTTCACGTAGCTGAGTGAATCACCCTGATCCTACATATGTAAATTATACTTGTCGGCTGCAATTTTAAATTAGCTCGGAGCTCTGCACAACATAATTAAGAGCTGTGACAGGGAACTCTAAACGCCGCTTCCAGCCTAAAGTAAATCACAGAGCTGTGCAGGGACCTCCAACAAACTGGATCTAGTTTTGCTTGATTAATATTTCCATGTTTTAACCTACCCTTTGCTGTATAGTTTCCACCTTTGCATTAAAAAAATCTATGAGGATTTTAAAGTTTACCTGAATGCTGCAATACTGATCTTCTTTGAACACTCTGTGTTCCTACCACGGTGCCAGATACTCCAACAGCCCTCTGTGCATTGTACTCCTCTCAGCTGTGACCCCCAAAAATGTAGGGGACTATATGTAAAAGCCTGGGATCTCCTGTCCCACAGTGATTTGGTGACTCAGGCCTCAGCATTCTGGTCTGAGAAAGTCCTCAGAAACCCACTTGTCTGAAAAATTCTATGTTGATGGGATTAACCCTCTAAATCCAGTAACAATATGGAGGCCCCCAAAAAAGCTAGTCTTCTGTGGCAGTGCTGTATCTGGGCAAGGGTAATTTTTTCTTTTTTTTCCTTTAGGATATCTGTATAGCCTTAGGAAAATCTGAAAAGGGTGCACTGAGAGATTTGGCTTGATGGGTTTGGAGAAGCCATCAACTGACACTTGTGCTGTTGAAACTATTTGAGAGCCATTGCTCTCCAGCTGAAGCTGAGTTCTGTTATTTTGTGGCATTTGTGTGAACAGCAGCTTTTAAGTTCATGGCTGTATGGGGAAAACAGTTCATGGACGTCAGACTCGGGGTGAATTTTACTATCAATTGGGATGATCTTAGTTACTCAGTGATGGACAGAAAAAGCTACGAGTTCATCGCTTCTTATCTTTCATAATAAGCGAAGTCTAGAAATTATAACTTTTTTTTTTTTTTTTTTTCTTCACTTTTTCCCATTTTTTCCTCTGGCCGAACTCTGGTATTTTTCCAAACGAAAGGAATTTGACACAGGTGCAGCCAGTCCCATCTGTAGCAGTAATCTTTCCCCTCCTTCCCCCAAACAGGGTGGCACGCTCAGCACATCTTTATGGAAAACTGAGATAAATTAAAACTGTCTCCCAGGAAAGGAGCAAATACTTGAGAACTAATCTGCAAAGAAATGGAGTTTGCATCATCTTCTTACATAAAAAAGAAAAAGGAAATGTATCCTACATAAAAGTGTTAGCTAATGCATCCATCCAACCATGGACCCCCAGGTGAATAGTACAACCCCAACAGCAATTCAGAAGCTTTGGGACTTTTCAGAGTAGCAACAAACTAATCTTGAAAAGTTTATACATCGGCATAGACCCAAAATGTACAACCTGAATATCTTCTTGCTTATGGTTTGAAAATCAGAAGAGATTCTCAACAACAATTACATTTCATTGTGTGCTTGAATTATATTTTTACCAAGTGTGAAGTAAATAGCAGTATATGTTTCTTGGTTTTCCATAAAAATTTAATTATTCAATAAAAAATCTCTTATGCAGAGCAATGCTCCACTTTTGAACTGATTACATCTTAAGTTGAAGAATTTCCTTTATTCTCAGTCCTTTGCCTCCTAAAATATAATCTAGTCATAATAGTCAGTTAAGAATATCTGTTTCTAAATGTTTAATGGCTTCATAAATGCCCAATGTTAAACATTTGTAAAGGCTAGAATCCGTAACAGAAGAAAATATAAAGATAAAACATCAAAAGTATCCCAGCTCAATATAAATCTGAGTTGTGTTTATCATCCTGAAATAACTTTTTGAAGAGTCAGAGCAAAGCAGGGTTGGGTTTTTTTTTTAGCATAAGATTTCCTGGAGCTTAATACATTCTATTTCTGTTAAATTTAACTTTATCTTCATTATTTTTAGGTTGTGTTTGCTTTGGACCAATTCTAGCATCCTAAGCTATTTTTATTTTGTTCATGGTGCATACTTACAAAATTAATGTGGGTACTTAGCTATTTTTTTAATTGTTAAAACTTTCATGCCACCAATGTTGAAACAACAAAAGGATGTGTCATTTGTAGTGATATAAAGAAAAGTGTCAGCCTTCTAGGTCAATCAGTTTTTTAAATGATAGATTAATGAAATCTTTGTTAATTGTATTTTGTTCTGCAGTAGTAAATAAAGAAGAAATCTCTCTGGCAACTTAAACTGGATCTTAAGCTGCCGCATGCCCAGAAGTGGGCTCAGTTTCCTCCCTCCCTTCTCTTATTCACTTATATACGAAGAAGAAGGAGGGAATGAACTGCTGGAGAGCATTAGGAGATCTGCTCCCCTCCCATCTCCCAGACAAACCACTGCCTGCCTATATACAAGGGGACAAAAAGCCTCTGAGAGCACCTTGGAAGGTGAGCGATGTGCATGATGGAGCAATATTCCCCTGTTACAATGAGTCACTGCTGAGACACCAAGAGGAGTTACCATGCTGGTTGTTGCTAAGATGTAAGCTGAGGGGAACCTGCAGTGCCCTTCCTTTCAGGTGATGCTTTTGCACAGATGAAACCACCAGACTGAAAGAGAAAGGTTCAAGAGATGCTAAGGTCCCCTGTCAGCCTCCAGAGGGGGTCTTGCTGGATGTGACCTCAACGGTTTCATCTCCCTGCGGAAATTTTCAGGAGACCTTGAAAAGTTTCAATAGTTTTTGATACCTTTGTAAAAACCATTGCCCAGGTCATCACAAGAGAGGTGACAGCTCCATTTTGAACTAAGCAGAGTGTAGTACAAATAATCATATTGACCGAAACTTTGTCATTCTGACAGCACATGGGACTTCAATGGAGCTGAACAACAAAGACATTCAGTACTGGGTAGGCATTGAAAGCCTTGCCTTGGGTTCATTTGGTTTATAATTTGTCCCATACAAAGAGCAATGTTAAGATTACCAAGTTAGCAGTCATGGGAATGGCAGACTGAAGGCTGCCAGGCAACCCTACCCTGCCTTCTCATATACATTATTTATGCTTATTTATTTGAAGACTATATTACAATGAATATGGCTACAAATTATCTTCCCTACAGAAGAATATAATTAAATTTTTCAGTGAATGATGTATAGTGTGTAAAAGGATCTTGGAACCACGATTAGTTTTTGAAAGATGATGTTATTTCAGATTTTCTTGTTTCAATGCACAATAAAATATAATTTTTAGTTTTTCTATTGTAAAACTTTGAAAACAACTGTTCAAGGTGAACTGAAGAAAAAAAAAAAGTTATATTTGTTTATCTGTATCTTTTCACTCTGCTTTTATTTCTGAATTTTGTTTCTGTTTTGCCAGTGACCAGGCCCAACAAAAATGATAGCACCAGCAGGAAGAGAATCCAATACACAGACTGTATTGTATACAAGAAGGACATTCCATGAATGATCACTGGGGGTACAAACAGATCAATCAGCTGGTACATAATTGACACCACCCCCAACGATCCCACAAAGGATGTAACTGGGCCCACAACAGGTGGGACAAACAGAGACCCGAGGTTGCCCACCCTTGGCATGGGAAACAGCCAGACCAGCCAGCTGAACCCATAAGAGAAAGGTGCCCACATAGTGACTCTCACCCGATCAGCCCGCGTTCACAAAGATCTTGTGCAGACTGGGGCCCAGCTCCAGGGAGAGTCAGGCGGTCTGCCCTGAACCAGGAAGCTCTGTGGAGTGCCCTCCACAGACAGACACTCCTGACTCCCTGCAAGTGGTCCCAGCTTTTATCCCCAAGCAGACACCTGCCCTTTGTCAACTCAATGAGGGACCCCTGGGGCTCATTTCCCTTCTGGCTCTCCCTGCAGGGCCGGCCGCACCCTGGGGGGCAGCTATAAGGCAAACTCACCACCTCTGTATGAAGGGCTGTGGGAATCATCCATATGTCAACCTTAATTCGGGGCTCGGGGTTCAGACCCCAGCATTTCAGTTTCATACTTAAACACAATTTCTTTTTCCCTAGGAACATCTCCACTTCCTGGAGCAAAGGTACCACGTAGCCAGCTGTGACAAATAGCAGAGATGTTGTAAGCACAGGAAGACACACGTGGATACGCATCTGTCTGAAGTCCAGAGTACAGCAGTATAGTCAGACTGCACTCTGTGAGTAGGGGGTAGAAGCCCTGAATGCTCTCCTTACAGGTGGGAAGCATTTCAGTATTCATTACATCATGTGGCAAAGAGTTACACAGTCGTTTCCCTAATTAACTGTTGTGCAAATAGTCATTGCATCTCTACTTGTCTTGAACCTGGTACCTGTTAATTTCATTTGATGTCATCTGAGTTTTGTAACAGAAGAAAGGGTGAGGAGTAGTTTCCTGTTCACTTTCTTTCCATTTATATTCTATCATTCCTCCTTAGTCCTCTCTGGTTTTCAGATTAAAAACTGTAGCTTGTTCAAATACTCCCTGTGTGAAATTGCTCCCAAACCTCTGTGCCCTGGTAGCCCTTGCTAGAACCTCTCCATTTCTCCACTGCCATTTTCAATAGAGAAAATTGCCTGGAGATTTCCAGACATGAGCCTACCCTGGATTTCTCCAGTGAGTAATGGAGCCTCTACAACTTTCAACCCATTCTGGTCAAGCTGATCAAACTAGAACATACTGACCTTATCAAAATATATCACAGAAACATAGAATGGGTTGGGTTGGAATGGACCTTAAAGGTTATTTAGATTCAAGCCCCCTGCCATGGGCAGGGACACCTCCCACTAGACCAGGTTGTTCAAAGCCCCATCCAGCCCAGTCTTGAACACCTCCAGTGATGGAGCATCCACAACTTCCCTGGGCAACTTGTTCAGGTGTCTCACCACCCTCACAATGAAAAACTTCCTAATTTATAATCTAAATATACTCTCTTCCAGTTTTAACCCATTACTCCCCATCCTATCATGACAAGCCCTTGTAATAAGTCCCTCCCCAGCTTTCTTGTGGGCCTCCTTCAGTCTGGTATGACTTAAACATATTTTAACCAGCGCCTAGTTGGGAGCAGCGCTTTCCAGAAACAAGGATGGAAATAGTGGAAAAATAATTCCTGGAACTTTCCCTTATCCCTGCTTGTCATTAATGCTTACCAACCTTATATTTCTCAGACCAACTGTGTTAGGAATTTTTTTCTGTACCATGCTTTGAAATCTTACCACTAGGTGGTGTGGTGTGGTATGGTGTGCTGACAGCATCCTTAGCCAAGGGTGCTGCCCTCACCGAGCAAGCTCGTGACACAGGACACTCCCCTAGAAACCTAAAATGCTGTTTTGAAAGCAAATAAAGGTCATAGCTGAGCATGAAGAAATAAGGGAAAATACGCAATGTTGTTTGGGGTGCAATCATCTCAACAAACCTTAAAAAGTCAATACAGGACATATCTAAACTGAGCTAATCCTTGTCTCCACTTGGAGTAATTAGAAGGATAATGGTGCTTTTGGGGCAGCCAAAGTAAATGTCTAAACTGAGTTTGATCAATGGTGATCCAAAAGGGACTAGTTATCTCCACCCATTGTAAAGGAAACTGAAGCTCACTTGATTCGATGTGGGTCAGCTGAGATATGGGCATGAGCGTGTAGAGGCTACAGAACAGCTGTTTAATGCAAGATCTAGAAGGGCTCCAGCATGCTGTCCCTGGGGTTGGATTATCAAGAAGATGCTGGTATACTCAGATGACACTAGGGCTAAGAGGCCTGAGAGATAACAGTCACGGGGGACAATGGTGTTGGGAAGATGCTGAAGTGCAGAATGAGGACATGCTGGCGTGACTGATGCAGAGGTTTAGTTTTTTGGGGACTGAAAATATTTGGGTTAGGACCTGGTGGGGATGTGAGGGGAGATCATTAGGACATATGAGTAAGGACACAGTTAATGGTCATTGCTTCTTGCCTTTCTTCACGTCGTTTCTCTGTAACCACTGTTTCAGGACCCGCAGCAACACATGGCATTAGGGCCTTTTATCATTTCTGTGCAGCCTAGCGTTGTGACAGCTGCTCTTTATTCCTCCTTAAAGCAGCAAGGAAGGGAGCACAGAGACCTAGTCTGGCTGCGCATCACCTCTCATCTATGGGAGAGTGTGCATGACAGATGGCAGAGAAGTCTGCCCTGATCCCAGGCTGAGGTGCTCCACCAAAGAGAAGTGCTTGCTAATGCATCTCCTTGGTGGAGAAATGAAACTTTAGACCTATCCAAGGACCAGGGGTAACAGGTTTTGAGTCAGTGCAGGAAGCCCCTGCAAGCAGGAAGAACTGCCTGTGTCAGTCCAATTCCAGACTTCTGCTGGTAAAGGAGGAAAGGGGTGACCTCAGCTCTGCTATGGCCTCTGGAAAGGGCATGGCAGCTATTACCAAGATGATTTTCTTCCCTCTCTTTTCCATTCTCCTTCTTCCTCCTCCTGCCACCCTGCTCCTCTTGTCTTGCCAGTGGCCCAGCTGTAGGTCCTGGGCTCTTTGCTAGGCTAGGGCACTAGTATTTACCTTTCCAGTTCCTTACATCATCAGAGGCTTCTCCTCACTGCTTTGTAATCCAGTGTGTTTTTGCCTCGGTAACCGAGCCCCACCTCCTGCGCCCACCCCCGGCCTTGGCCCCGCCGGTGTGGCTGCAGCCGGGGTGCCACGGG
>NW_008597489.1:0-1399 GCF_000691845.1 Merops nubicus | reverse complement strand
ACATCAAGGGGGACGTTGGGGACATCATGGAAGACAACGGGGACACGGACATTGGGGACATCAAGGAGGACATTGGGGACATCAAGGAGGACATTGGGGACATCAAGGAGGACATTGGGGACATCAAGGAGGACATTGGGGACATCAAGGAGGACATTGGGGACATCAAGGAGGACATTGGGGACATCAAGGAGGACATTGGGGACATCAAGGAGGACATTGGGGACATCAAGGAGGACATTGGGGACATTGAGGAGGACGTTTGGGACGTCAAGGAGGACATGGGGGACATCAAGGAGGATGTTGGGGACATCAAGGAGGACATTGGGGACGTCAAGGAGGACGTTGGGGACATTGGGGACATCGAGGAGGACGTTGGGGATGTCGAGGAGGACGTGGGGGACATTGAGGGGACATTGAGGAGGGCATTGGGGACATCAAGGAGGATGTTGGGGACATTTGGGACATCGAGGAGGACGTTGGGGACATCATGGAAGACATTGGGAACATTTGGGACATTGAGGAGGACATTGGGGACATCAAGGGGGACGTTGGGGACGTTGAGGAGGACGTTGGGGACATTGGGGACATCAAGGAGGACATTGGGGACATTAAGGAAGACATTAGGGACATCAAGGAGGGACATTGGGGACATCAAGGGGGATGTTTGGGACATCAAGGAGGATGTTGGGGACACTGAGGAGGACATGGGGGACATCAAGGAGGACGTTGGGAACGTCAAGGAGGACATTGGGGACACTGAGGAGGACATTGAGGAGGATGTTGGGGACATCAGGGAGGGCGTTGGGGACATTGAGGAGGATGTTTGGGACATTGAGGACATCGAGGAGGACATTGGGGACATTGAGAAGGATGTTGGGGACATTGGGGACATCGAGGAGGACATTGGGGATGTCGAGGAGGACATTGGGGATGTCGAGGAGGACATTGGGGACATCAAGGAGGACATTGGGGACATTAAGGAAGACATTAGGGACATCAAGGAGGATGTTGGGGACATTTGGGACATCGAGGAGGACGTTGGGGACATCATGGAAGACATTGGGAACATTTGGGACATTGAGGAGGACATTGGGGACATCAAGGAGGATGTTTGGGACATTGGGGACATCAAGGAGGACATTGGGGACATTAAGGAAGACATTAGCAGCAAGGAGGACATTGGGGACATCAAGGAGGACATTGGGGACACTGAGGACGACATTGGGGATGTTGAGGAGGACACGGGGGACATCAAGGAGGACGTTGGGGACATCGGGGACATCAAGGGGGATGTTGGGGATGTCAAGGAGGACATGGGGGACACCAAAGAGAATGTGGGGGACATCAAGGGGACATCAAAGGGACATGCGGGACATCAAGGGGACACCGAGGAGGT
>NW_008597488.1:0-54783 GCF_000691845.1 Merops nubicus | reverse complement strand
AGTGGCGTGCTCCGAGGCAGCTCCGCTGGTTCTGTGTCCAGCTCTGGCTCTCGCAGCCCCCCGCAGGTTTTTTTGCTGCTTTCCTGGAAGCATCTTTGTAGAGAAGAGACTTTTGCTTTTGTTCCTCTGTTGTATTATCAGAAGTGTTTTGTTTCGCTTGCTGTTACATACAGTAGAGTAGCCAAAGCTGTGTGGGAAATTGTCTTCTCTTCTCAGATGCTTCTTTGTTTACATAGGGCCTGAAGGCTTTGTTCGGGTGTTTTGAAAACGTCCACCACGTTCATGGTGGACGTGACATCAGCTGTTTATCTTCACCTGCATTTACACTTGTATCCCCGCAGCACTGGGTGTGTGGAGGCACTGTTCTGTGTTCCTCCTGTGACTGTTTAACAGTGTCTCTAATGCAGAGTACACACAGGTGGTGCCCCTGTAACACAGGTGTACTGTACAGATCGATCCCGAGTCACTGAATGTGGGATGAACCTTTCCTCTGGTTGAAAGGAGAAGGAAGGGACCTTCTCACTAAAGGGAGAGGCTCACAGCACGTCCATTGACTCAGCCCCAGTTTCATCACCTTGAGCAGCACCTTGGCTGCTACAGAGCCTGTCCCGGGGCTGACTGTGAACCCTGGTTTTGCTGGAGCTCTCCAGTTCTTTGTGCAGTGCACGAATGCTCAGGATTTTCTATGAGTAGCTTGGCCTGAAATAATCTGTTCTCCTTCCCTCTCTTTTAAGTCAAAGGCTTCTCACAGGACTTCACATGGTCCTTCTGTATAAAACTGGATGTGGAGCAGTTTCTTCCTCTGAGACTGAGCCTACAGCTGACTTCTGAGGAGCAGATGTGAGAACCCTCTGCTCCCTTGCTTATGCAGAGACCAACTCCAGGATCCTATTGCAGGTAAATCTTTGTGTCTTTGCTGTTTGTTTTTCTTCCTAGTCTTTAAGCTATTGGTACTTCAACAGGAACTTTTAAGTGGAACTCTCCTTGTGAATATTGTTCAGATGTTTGAGCAGCTGAGTCATAAATTTTCCTTAACTAAATTATTTCTCCTGCTGTATTAAGATGTGGGGAAGGAATATGTTTTTTGAGGTCATTGGATAAAACAAATACCTAAGACCAGTGATCTCACTGCTGTCAGATAGCTGTAAGTAAGACTTACAGCTCTTGGATGATTAGCCCAATATACCCAACATACATGTGCTACAAGTAGTGTAGATCTAAAGGAAAAACCTGAACTGCAGATGATTTTGAATCCTTACCTCCATTTCCTTATCAGTGTTTGTGGCCTCTCTAAATGCTGCCTCGGTTAACCAAAAGCTGGCTTGGTTTACTCAGATCTGGAGAGGCTGAGCTAGCTAACATCTATTGTTAGTACTCTCTTTTTAACTTGTTTGCTTTCATTTCATGTGCAGGTTTGGCACTCAGTTAAAAATAGCAGTGAGAATGATGCAGGGGGGGTGGCAGAGGAAACAGAAGGAAACAAAATGGTTTGAGAGTGTCAACCAAAATGGAGCATAATTTTTCTGTGAAGGCCTTTGAGGTTTTTGATGACTTTTCATCACTCTCACTCATTTTTCTCTTCCTCATTGCTTACAGAAGGATGAGTAAGTCTCATTCCAAAAAGCTCAAGATACTCAGTAGGCAGTAGGAGGACTGGAATTGCAAGGACGTCTCTCAGGAAATGACATCCCCAGCACTCAGTAAGATGAATAAAACAGTTCATTTTGCCATACTTTTGAAGTATTACTAGGGTTGTCTGTAGTGTCAAAGTCTGTCTGTGGAGAGATAGACTTAATATTTATAGCTAAGATGCATTAGCTCCTGCCTCCACTCTTCTTTCAAGGTTATTTTTTGCCTGCTTCTCACACTGTTGTCCAGGAAGCTATACATTGTTGATTTGCTTCTGGTTACTAATAAGTTAGACTAGATAGAAAAGGTGGATGGGAATCCTTCTTGCTGAGAACACACTGAGGGATCTGCCTTAAAATGAAGTGTCTGTGTAAGAGGTTATGGAGCAAACAGACAACAAGCAGGAGGAGCAAGAAGCAGATGAAGCCCCCAGGCATGGTGCTGCTAACAACAGTCTCAGCAGCAAATGTGTCACTACTTTCTAAAGAGGGTTTTAGGGGAAACCTGTGGACTGCAGATCTGGAAGTTTGACCACTGCCAACTGATTTAATAGAAAATAGAGCAAGGTAGAACTCTTGGACACCCACATAAACATTAAGTAGTAGAGGAGAGCCAGTGTGGGTTTTGTAATGGAAAGTTATGCCTTAAAAAAAATGCTGGAATTCTTGTAAGGCCTAACTAAACATGTTGAGAGGTCTGGCTTACAGTCTGCACTCGGATTTCAGGAAGCTTTGGAACAGGAGCCCTCACCTGAGCAGCCCGTGACATAATAAGGGAGTTCCCTGGCATAAATAAACAGTCAGTGCAAAGATAGGAAAGAGGATGTGAGGAAAGGGGCAGCCCTCCTGCTGGCTGGAGGTCACGGCAGGGGTGCCACAGGGCTGTTTTGTAAATCACCTGGAAAAACAACATTTCCAGCTGGCTTTGCCTTATTTGAGGTGGTGAAGAAGAGGGCTGAGAGTTATGAGTTACAAACATAAACTGTGGGTGAGGAGCAGTCCTAATTTCACACAAAATGAGTGAGTTTTTGGAGCTGTAATGACTAATTCAGTGAAGCTTTCTTCATTAGTAAAGTCTGTTTGGATAGTTTTACAGAGCCTCAGGGAAGACTCCATCAGGTCACAGTTACTAAGTACACAGAAACTGTGTCTGGCTCAGCAGGTTCTGTTCTGGAGACATGGGGGATGTGTGGAGAAGCAGCGTGTGCTTATCCTGTTCTTCCCAAGGCTCCTGCTTTCAACCTGTGTTGGAGAGCAGATACAGGGGGAGCTATCCCAGGGATACAGGGAGTGCTGGCCCAGCACTGACCATTCCTGTATTCCCACACAGAATCTGTACAGCTGGGAACTGGTGTGAGAAATTGGCTCTCTGGTAGCAGCAGTGCCCTCTTACACACACTTCTTCATCATGCTGTCAGGAAGACAGATGTGTGTGAGGAAAACTTTGCAGGTATCCCGACCTGTGAGCCAAAAGTACAAGCAATTACTGGTGGGATAGTTTTTTAACCTCTTTTTTAGTGAAAGCTCATTAAATACATAAGGAACTAGCTACAAATGCAGTCTTAGTAGAAGGTTTGAAGAAGTCTGTGTAGGCTCAGTTGCGCCTTGACTACACAGTGTATCTGCTGCTGAGCTGTATTGTACACAGATTTCAACTGTCTATCTGATTCTGGCTTGCAGGGTCCCTGAACACTTGCCTGAGACTCACCCAACAGCCCTGAACACTTCAGGCACTTGTGCAGCTCTTGATCTTCCTTCTCTGGCTTCCATACTTTTATTTTTGTGCATGTGTACACACATGTGCTTAACAACTTGTAGCTAGTTTGGTTACAACAGGTTTAGTTAAAAGCCATTAAACCCACAGCTGATTCTTATTTGAGGCACAGAAGTGGAATTTGTTTACTGTACAAGCAAGAAAATCTAGATAGAAATGAAGAGCTGCAGAATTTTCTGTAGGCTTCCATGTGAAAAGATTGTGTCTCTGACCTCCCAAACACACAGGGCCCACTTGTTAGGTTCTGACTTCTACAGGACACTTTTTTTCGTGGGCAGGAAGGGATGCGTGTATACAAGCATCATCCTTTATAGAATGTGTAGGTAGGCTTGGAGGTGTAGAGTTTTGTGTTTCACACTTTGCTTTGAACAAGCAGGGAGACAGGGTAGACTGGGTTTTTTCTGGGTTGCTGAGATTGTACTGCAGTCCCCTCATTCTGCCTTTTGGCTTTTAAAGCAACCACATTTCTTCACGTGACCCATTTCTCATGACTGAGGCAGTTTCCTGCTGCTGTGTGTCATGGGAGTTGAAGATGCTGAGCTCTGTCTAGGATGAGCCCCTAGGGATGAAGTTCCAAGCACCCCAAGGCTGCTGGTGTTACATTCACTTGAGAGCACTGGCAGCTTTCAAGAATTACTGAATTGGAAACACAGGAGGTGCCAGGCAGCTCAGATCCTGTCTCTGATGTCACATTCCATAAGAGCACAAATGACCACAGGAGCTATCCCTCCCCTCCAGCTGGCCAAGTCTGCAGCACATCTTTATGTGTGGCTGATGAGCTGGAAGCTCCAGTTAATACTGTCAGGGAAGCCTGGAGGTCCTGTCTTCAGTGTGAAGCATTCCCTCGACTGACCCTCCAAAAGAACCAGTCTGATCTGGGGAACTGTCCCTCCTCTGTCCTTTCCTTCCTGCAAACCTTGTTCCCACTCACACCCTCTCTCCTAGGCAGGATTCTCAGTTGCAAAGGCCACCAGGGAATTTTAAGAATTCCTAGCAGGTGAAAACCACAGTTCAAAGCAGAATACCTGGTGTGGGGCTGGCAACTCTGACATCACAGAATTATTGCAATAAAGAATGTGGTGTTTAGAAAAAAGTCTAAACATCCCCCCTCTCTGCCAGCTGTGCCAATGTGTTGGGGTTTTTTCTGGTTGGGTTTGTTTTTTTCCTGCCTATTTTTAGATGTTTGTGTCTGGATTCTTGTTAAGTGAAATGTGATCCTGCTGAGGACTTGGCACTGGGGATCCAGAGTGCAGCAGTGCTGAATTTGTTTCACTGTAGTTCAAGGAAGTATTGCTGGTGGATCTTTCTTTGTGAGAAACATCAGAGTAAGATCCAGATTGGTTTTGGTGGTGAAGGATTTTGTAGTCTTTTTTACAAGCTGGTGAAAAATCAGTGGCAATGTCTACTTGATTCTATATATCCCTCCCTTGCAAGTTCTGCTGTATATAGGATTCTTTATTTCTAATTATGTATGATGCTGAACCTTTGCTTTCTTCTCTTACATCTGGCTGAATTTCAGAACTGATGAGGCATCTTCTAAAACCTGGTGTCTTTGCTTTCTCTTGCAAGAATCCTTTTTTGAGGCTGAAAATTTAGTGTCAGTGGGGGAATTTTAAAAGCATGGTTTCAGCTTTTTGTGTATTCAGTGTAGGAAAAAAGCATTCCCCACTGTTTCCATAGCCTTTTGTATAAAATGGGCTAAAGAGCATCTCCAGCAGTGCCCCAGCTGCCAGGTGGTCTTTGACTAGACGAGTAGAAAACTGCAAATTGTGCTTGAGTTTGAGCTGATGATGTGCTGTTGCTGTCATGATCTCCAGCTCCAAAATCTCTTAGCCTGTTTCAGAGTGCTTTGTACACCGAGTAAGTTTGTTCCTGTTTGACAGGTGTAAGGACTGTGGCACAGAAAAGGAAACATTAGCTTTTTGAAACTCCCATAGTAAATTGGTGACAAACCCAGAACAACTGCAGGTTACATCGTTGCCTCCACTGCACACTGTCGACTGGAAGGGGCAAATCTTCAGCTTTCTGGTAGGTTAAATTTGAAGCTTATTTTGTGGAGGTTCTAACACAAACATTCCTACAGCATGATAAACAAGTTTGTAACTGTAAATAGGGCATCTCCCAACTCAAATGTTCTTTGTCCTTTGGGGTTTTAGATTCTGATCTGTTTACATTACTGTTTAAATGATTGATACATGACTTCTGGTGACTTTCTAAGTGAGCACAATTTTTGAAGTGGTTGCTTCCTATTTTTTTTTCCTGTCTGCTTAACAGATTAGTTCTAGGTAAAAAGTAAATAGTGCTGGTTCATTTCTGCTTTCAGTTTCTGGATTTCCTAACCTAACAGTTCACAAGCTCGTTTTTACTGCCAAGTGAAGAAGAGTTGGCTTTTATCTGCAGCCCTTAAAAGATGAATACTCAAACTGCAGTCTTCTATTTGCTTATCAGCAGAGCCCAGTATTTGCCTGGCTTGTAGGCCCAGCTGAATCTGTCAGCTGCTGCTATAGTTTGCTTAGGTCGTGTGATTAGTTAGTTGTTAGATTCGTTGTTCTAGAGAGATGTGTAAAAACAAGAGTTTGTGGAAATAAGTTACTTTTAAATAAGCTTTATATGCCTAATTATGTTGATATCAGTTTTCTAGAACTATGCCAAGAAAAAGAAAACTGTTGGCTCAGTTAAGTGCTCTCCAAAGCAGCTCCAGCTCCCCTCCATTCGGTGCCTTGGGGAACGTGAACGCTGCGCCGGATGGGGATTCTGCTCCAAAAAGCAGCAAGTATTTTGCAGTAGAGAAAAAAACCTCTTCCCAGCTAGATGCAGATTTTTTCAACCAGCCATGTATTAGTCTGGCCAAGTCCTTCCTGGGACAGGTAAGACCTGAACACAGATTACTGTACTGGAGTGTGTGCTAGCTAATAAATTAGTGTAAAAGGATGAAATTCTCTTTTTTTTTGCCATTTGAGTCCAGGGCTATGCTATTTTAGGACTACAGCTCTCATTCCTTCTCCTGTTAAGTGCAGTGGAATTTAAAGACTAGTAGCCAAATCTATTTTAGATGAAGTCAGAGGAGTAAATTTTCAGGTTTAGTTTACTGTCACATTTCAGAATTCGCTTTTGTGGAGTTTTTCTCCCTTTTTTTCCCTGGTTTGCTGAAATATACTTTGCTGGTTGTTGTTTGAAGGTTGTTTCAGGCCCATTATTTTCCTTTCAGGTATTCCTTTATTTTGTTTTTGCCTCTGGCTTAGCCCAATGGAAAGTAACACTCTGCAGTCAGCAACATCTCCTGCTCTGCCTCCATTTTACTGCCTTGCGATGTGAATAGATTGGCAGGTCCTGGGCCTTTCTTGACCAGCATCCACTGGTCATGGTGTGCTCAAACCTTTCATTTTCATCTGCAGGTTCCGCAGCCTGCTTGGTACTTCCTTTTATGCTGCCCTGCATGCTTTGGAAGTTGTATCTCCTACTACCTGCTTTGATTTTTGCTGTTCTCAGTAACTCAATACTGTCAGTACACGAGGTGAGCTCTTTAATGATCACTTTTCAGAGGTTATTAACACAACATGTGAGGCAGCACAGGCCATACCATGGAAACATTTAGGACTCCACAGGCCCACAGTTGAACTTTTTCCACTCCAAAAACCACTATTCCTGTCTTGTTTCTGAGTTTTCAAGACATTACTTCTTCCTGAAAGGACCTTCTCCCTTATTCCATTGCAGAAACTTTGAACCTTGTTGAAAGCCTTTTGAAATCAGAGTGGGGGAGATTAAATGTGTCTCTTCTGCTGAGTGAATCCTTGAGAAAACTCCCCTGTTGTTTCCAGAGGAGGGAGTTTCTCCAGTGTTTTCCCTATAAAAACTTCCAGTCTGGGACCTCCTAAACACACTTGCAAAATGTGGTTTTAGTTTCATTGCTATGGTCTTATCTGAGTCTTTTTTTATACCTTTATTGTCTGTAGGGTGAACAGACTCTCTGGGTTCTCATTGGATTAGATAACTCCAGGAATTTGTTCCACAAACTGTTGCTTTTGGCTTCTCTTGCTGTCTCTAGCTCTTTTTTTTTATTTCCTAAGGATATTGTCTTGCTTATAATTGACGCCTTTGCTCTGCTCTTTAACCCTGCTGGGTTTTTTTTGGTCTGTCTTAACCTCCCTCTGATATGTCATGTGTGTTTACTGCCTTGTAGACATCCTGCTAGAGGCTTGCCTTTCCAGCTTTAACCTTTGGCTGCCACTTTTAAGTTCTTCCTAACAAGCTTCCTCACTCGATGCAGTTTCCCGTTGTTGCCGGTGAGCAGAACTCTGATAGATTATTTTTGGACCTTAATGCATGTGGAAGGACACTGAACTTTATACTCCATGGTCATGATATAAAGTTGTTTTTCAGGGCTAGGTCTTTGTATTTTGCTCTGGATCAGTTTGAGAATTTAATCTTTTCTTATGGGATTGCCAGTTACTCACTCTGCAAAGCAATTGATGGTGTCTAAAAAAACACAACCCGTGTCCTGTCCTACTGTGATATTTACTTGGTCTACGTTGAGGATACCTTGAAGACCCTCAGTCCTGATACATTTTTTGTTGTCTTAATGACTCTGACATCCTTACATGTGCAGTTACCCTGGGCAGAGGAGATTTTTCTCCTAATCCTATACTTTTCCTGCTCAGGCCTTGGATTATATGACAGAGGATTTCTATCTGAATTTTAGACTTTAGTATAACCCCCAGTCTCCCATGACCCAGTTTATTCTCTCATTTTCTTAGAATTATAACTATATGGTAATTTACTGTTTCATTCATTATCTTCACGCTACCAAATTTTGGAGGCACCTGGCATATTAATATTGCTTACCTTAAAAATGATACTTGGATCATGTTAACGTGATAGCTTTTGGAAAGAAAAAAACTATCCCAAAACTTAAACACCATAAATGGCCTCTCAAAATGAATTGTCATAACATCAAGATACATCCTCAGTGAGATATAAAAACCTCTGTAAGATGGTTCACTGTGAGGTATTAGGAACAATCACCATTTTTTAACTGTGAATATTTGGTGTATCTGAAGAGCCAGGGAAATGCCTGCCTGCTTTTAAAATCATAACCTACCCAGAGCCTTTCATCAGGTTGGAGGAGAAACGTGGCCACACGGCTGTGCTTTTGGGGTGGTTACAGGCAGCTGCTCAACATCAGTGCTGTTCAAAAGTCACTGCATTTTCCATAAAAATAATAAACTGATTGTTTTCAACAACTTGAGAAGTGCTGTGGGGAAAGGGTCATCTACCGGGGTTGCAACGTTTGCAGCTGACTTGTGGAGCACCCATCCTGGACCAGGTCAATAACTGCACTGCCAATCCAGCCCAAACATCTGTGAGGAATCAAACTTTGTTTCCTGAAGGTCGTTTTTGAACAGCTGGCTTTCAATTTGGGATAAAGCCACAGCAGTTGCCTAAACGAGCCTATACCGCAGTATCCCTTCGACAGGCAGTCAGTAAAATAAGCAGCTTAGAAATCAGGTCAAAGTACCAAAAACTTTGTACGAAGTTTAGTGATTGTTTTATTTCTAAAGAGAATCCTTTCACTGTCGGGTTTTTTATCCCCACATCTGCTTTGTTTTATTTCAGGAGGTTGCAGCAGTGAGGAAAGCGCTGTAATAACCGAGAGGAGTAGTTGTCTGCCTGAAGCCAGTTCCCAGCTCTCCTGCACTGCCCTGCTCTGTGCTGCAGAAAGAGCACAGATACTCTGGGCCTGATTATCTCCATGGTCAGGGACTAGAACCTGACTGAAACATCTCTCTGGAGAGAGGCTCTCTGATCCTAGGAGTTATTTAATCGTCCCACTGTCATATTTCTTCTGATCTAAAGAACGTACATTCATGATACTTCACAGTTGATACTGATGGTGTCTTTTTTAACCTTACACCAAGTGGATTTGGATGCAGGATACAGAAAATAATCACAGAAGCAACTCTGTGGGGTTTATTCTATATAGGATCATGAATTGGTTCTTTATGGTACTGCCACATCTGGACACTCAGGGCATTTTGTAGGGTCAGTGACATGTGGGAACTTCTTGTACTGGGCTGTGGCCTGGACAGTAGAAGCTGAAAAAGCTGACGTTGGCTTGCAGACTGGACTGAGAGATGGAGAGGAGAATATGTAGCTCTGTCAGCTCCCTTTTTCTCACTTCTTTGTTTCCACAGCTCCTGTGCTCTGGTTATTTTGCACAGAGGGTTGCTAACTGATGCACTCTGACCTCTCTTTCAGATTTTAGTTCGCAAACTTCCTGATGGCAGAGAGCTCTGGGGGAGGATTGTTGAAACAGAAGCTTATCTGGGTGGGGAAGATGAGGCCTCCCACTCGAAAGGTGGGAAGCAAACGCAGCGCAACGCAGCGATGTTCATGAGGCCAGGAACCCTCTACGTGTATCAGATCTATGGGATTTATTTCTGTGTCAACGTTTCCAGCCAAGGTGAGTGGAGACTGAAAGGCACTGAACACCTACAGCACAGGGCTGGTATTTCAAGCTGTGCTTGCAGTGCTGCAGTCACTGGTGAGCTCCCTCTGGGCTCTGTGAAGGCAAAGGCTTGCTGTCATAATGCTGCCTTGGGAGCTGGGGTAGCCTGTGAAATTGAGATCCCAGTGATGCTCTACCCAGCCCCACGGTCACTCTGCATGGACTTCACCCTAACTTTTGGATCCTAGACTAGGACTTTGAAGAAATTATTTTGGGAGCAGTGAGTCAGACGGGTGGAGAGAGAAGACTTCTCTCCAGTGGCCAAGAACTGTTTCCAGGACTGGAGCTATTCCAGAGAAGGAGCAACAAGCTGCACAGTGGGGGTGTGGGACTTCCCTATCATTTTATGATTTCTAGCTGCTCAGGGAGAGAATTGGCCTCTGTGTTGCCAGATCCCAGCTTTTAGTTCTGAATGCTGCTCATTAGATGGAGTGACTCCTAGGCATGGGAGGGAGATACTCAGCATCTCTGGACTGGTGCTGGGTTAGGCAGATGCTGCAGCTGGATAACCCCTAAGAGCAAACTGCTGCAGGCTGTGGAGGGGAGGAAAGCAGGCTGGAGCTCTTGGGCAGGGAGGAGTTGAGTCGGAAGGATGGGGGCAGAGAAGGCAGCAGCTCATCGTGGCATCCCTGCACTCTTCCCCTGCCTGTCCCCACCTCTTCCCAAAGCTCGTGTGCTGTTGCTGTTGTGTCCAGGGGCTGCTGACTGAGCAAAGTGTGGGGTCTGTGTTACAGCTAGAGTGTGAAAGCTTCTGGTGGAAATGCAGAAAGAGCATCCAGAGACAGAAGTGCCAGGTACCCCCTGCCCTGGCTCAGCCAGTGCTCTGGGAGCACCTGCAGCTTCTCCAAGGGCTTGTCTCACTTCACACAAACTCCCAAGGACTTTGTTCAGTTCAAGCATAACCACAGTTTCCACTTTTAGCTGTAGGAGATGAAAGCAAGTAGTGTAATTAGGGATTGCTCAGAATCCCACAGTTGTTCCTGGCAAGCAAGGCAGCATCCTGATGTGAAGGATGTTTCTTTGTGCATGGATAAAGAGCACAATTAGGACATGGAGCATGTTCTTAAAAACTGAAGATGACCTTTGAGCTCTAAATCACTGTAGTACAGGGAAGCAGCTTTTGGCTGCCAGATTAACATCAATCCCCTTCCCCAGAGAAGGGAGCGCCTGGGAACGGGCTGCTGGCAGCTGTTGGACATCAGCCTGGTGACCTCCCCGAGCTGCACTGAGGGCTCTCAGCAGGGTCAGGACCACGGGCACACCTCACAAAGCCAGAAATTGGGAGCCCAGAAGGGTCATTTACTGTGGGATTTGTACAAAACACAAGAGGGGGGCTATTTTTGGAAATCACAGGTCCTTGGGGACCTGTCAGTGCCTACCAAAGAAGCCTCTGCCAGGCGTGAGCGTGGCTCCAGATGCTGGAGGCTGGAGAGGGGATTCCTGCGGCGCGGCATCCCGCGGCTGCTGGTGGGGAGGAATGCTGGGGGTGGCCCTGGCACGAGGGTGCTGTGTGGGCCAGCACACAGGCCACTTCCCCAGCCTCTCCTCGCCCACTCGAGGTCACGAGAAGACCTTTGGTGTCCAGTGGAAAATGCCAAGGAAGGGCTTATGTCCCACTTAGGCTGGAGATCCCTGTCACAGGGGAATGTCTGGGTTCAGAGGTGTACCTTTGCCTCACTGTCACCAAAACTGGGCAGGGCAGCTGGTTCCAACAGCTGTGGGAGGCTGGAGTTTCCTAAGGCTCCTGGCAGGGGGGCAAATCACACTGGAGAACGTGTCAGTTGGCTTTGCTCTGTGTCACAGAAAGGTCTCCTCTGAAGTGGTGCTCCCAGGGCCGTGCAGCCCTGTCCTGCCATAGGTCCCTGTCCCCCGAGAGCTCGCCCAGCACAGGGGTCTGGCTCCCTCTCCACTGGAGCTGTGCAGCTCCCCAAAGCCTCGTTCATCCCACCCGTGGCTACACCCCCAGGCGGGCGTTTGCCTCAGTAGTGCCTCCAGCTCCTCCCCAGGTTCCTCTTCATCCAGCCCAAATCTGCAAAGTCTTTCTGCTGGCAGCATCCAGCCTCGTTCTCCTCTCCTTTGTTAGCTGGGGCTCTCATAGTCAGAGTTGCTATAAATCCCCTGGCTTTGGGAGCAGCTCTGGATAGCTGTGCCAAGACTGAACCATATGCGTGCTTATTCCTGAACATTGTGCTGACATAAGAAAAACCTCTTGCCCTCTGGCAAGCCTTGGAGCAGCAGCTAGATGTAGGAACATCAAGAAGCAGGGGTGGGGAAGAGCAAGCCAGCACTGATGAGTGAAGGACACAGAGCTATGGGACGCTGGACTGGTGGACAGGGGAAGGGGGCGCACTGCTCATGTGCCAGGCTCTGGAGCCACCCCGTGAAGTGACCCGAGAGAAGCACAGTCCCTGTGGCTGGGTGCTGCAGGAGTTCCCAAGCCACCAGCCAGAGTGCTGGCAGTGGGGCTCAGGGCTGAGATGTTCTTCATGGCCTAACCCCTGGTGGTTGCTCTGCACAGGGGCGGGGGCCGCGGTGTTGCTGCGCTCGCTGGAGCCCCTGCGGGGCCTGGACGCCATGAGGGAGCTGCGCAGCACCTCCAGGAAGGGGCCCACCAAGCTGCTCAAGGACTGGCAGCTCTGCAACGGCCCCTCCAAGCTCTGCCAGGCCTTTGGCATCGACAAGGCTTTTGACCAAAGGGACCTGACTCAGGATGCAGCCATCTGGATGGTGCCGGGACAGGACCTGCCAGGGGAGGAAGACGTGGTAGCCACAACCAGGATTGGTATTGGCAACAGGGGAGAGTGGTCACAGAAACCTCTCAGGTTTTATTTAAGAGGAAACAGATTTGTAAGTGTTGTAGACAAGAAAACAGAGAGAGAGATGGCAGCAGTGGGACATTTCTCTTGCAGCTGACAAGTCATGCAAATGTGTCACCAAGCAGGAAGTGAGCTGTGCTCTGTGTGATAGCCTCAAGTGATGCCATGACATAGGGGCTTGAAGGTTTTTAACAATAAATGTACTTTGTCACAATGAATGGGGTCAAGGTGGAATTTTATTTGTGGGACAGACTGGCACGGGTGTGCCAGCCAGAACTGAAGTTGGTTTTGGATGTTGAAGGCCACCTTCTCCCTTGCCAATGGATCCAGGTTTAATAATGGTCCACAGCTCTGCCCTGCTCCCCTCAGCCCAGGTACCCCCAGAGGCCATCACTTGGTTGGTGCAGGGGAACAGTCTCGAGGGCAGCCAGGCTGACTGGAAGGGTCAGAGCTGGGAGAAGAGGTGGCAAAGGAGAGATCTCACTGTCATCTGCAACTACCTGCTGGGTGGGCATAGAGAAGACAGAGCCAGGCTTTTGTCAGACAGGATGAGAGGCAATGGGCATAAGCCAGAAAACAGGAAATCCTCATTACCTGTATGGAAAAGATTTTCACCATGTGAGTGGTCAAACATGGGAACAGGGGCCCAGAGAAGCTGTGAGACATTCAAACCTCCTCTGGACAAGCTCCTGCAGGACCCAGTCTAACACATTTTCTTTACACAGAGGTTTGGTGAAAAAGAACTGCAGTGACTCCTTCCAACCTATACCAGTCTGTAGCATCCAGCTTAACAAACAAGAATGGTTTTTGTTTTCCCAGCTGCATTTGAAACCAGTTTAAAACTGACCCATGTGTTTACCCCAACACAGAGAAAGCACCACTGCTGAGATTTCTGCAGCCTGCCGTAAGGTACAGGGGGAAAATTCCTCTGTGATTAGGGCAGACCCTGCAGAACTGCAGCAGAACTTGGCCCCATCACATGAAAAAAGTCTTGTTTGACCCCTTTTGAATGGTAGTTGACCTTGAGAAGCAGTCGCTGGGGGCTGGTTGGGACTGAAGCCCTACAGCAGTGTTGATCTGATTTTCAGATCAGATACTGCCCTGCTTGCAGCTGCAGGGGAAAACTCCCTAAGGGGACTGTGGGTAAGTTGCTGGGCTCAGGTCTCTGGTGCACTGTGCACACCAGGCTCCCCTGGCACGACTGTGCCTGGCTGGTGGCAGATAAGGTCTATAAATCTCAGAGTTTCACCCAGTTTGCGTGGGCAAGGGAAGCTGTTCTGTGAGAGTCTGCAGCTCTGGGAAAAGCTCCAGCGCCTGTGTGTGGTATAAGGGAAGGTCTTAAGGAGGAGCATGACAATCTCTGAACAACACACACCCCCAGAAGCTGCTACCATGGAGGTGAAGGTCTCTCCCCACCCCTTCCCAGGGTACACAGCACAGAGTGTGGGGAGCAGTGGCCTCCTGCAGGCCAGGCTGGCGTGAGCTCCTGCTGTCCTCAGAAACAGAGCTGTCACCTCTCCTCCTAGCCCCGGCATGGCTGGAGGAGCAGTGCTGAACCAGAGCAGGAAGCAGGCACCCAGAGCCCTCTATGTTGGTTTTTGGCTGGACAGCTCTAACCCAGGCCAGGTTCCTTGCCTGGCTCCCTGCAGCCACAGCCACACTTGCACAGAAGGAAATGGAGGAACAAAACAAGCCCTGAGGACAACTCTGAGTGCCCTCAGCACCAGTCTCTGGCTGTGGAACTAATGTGTCCGTGCGCTTGCAGCTCATGCCAGTCCTGCTCCACAACCAAGCTCCCCCCTCCCAGTCAAAAACTGGAAACCCTCAACACCCACAAGCACAAAGCCTGCCTGGTGACAGCCCCGCCCCAACAGACACGTGGTAACAAGGACACTGGGAAGAGGAAAAAATAAGCTGTAATACAGTGAGTGTTCTCATTCATGAAACTGTTTACTTGTGACACTTGGCCTTCCTACCTGTGTCCTCCTGCCAGACAACAGCGATCAGACAGGATCCTCGGCACCCAGGGAGGCATCTCTAAAAGCCAGGCCCATGGGGACAGTCTGTTCACATCCAAATGCCCCAGCAGTCCAGGGCTGGAGAGCAGAGGAAGCACTTCTGAGGCACCAGCCTCCCACCCAGGGTCAGGGAAGGGCTGTGACCCGCGGCTCCCCTGCTGCGAGCGTGGCGTGGCAGGAATCCAGGCTAAGCAGGCACGTGCTGTCCTGCAGCAGGCCCCAGAGCCCTCGTACAGCCCAGCCCCAGCTGTCCCCCCGGGGAGCAGATGGGAAATGGGGGCCTGGAGGGGGAGAACCTGCTCTGTGTCACGTGGCAAAAAGGAACCCAAATTACCTCCTTCAGTTTTTAGGCATCTTTCAGACTATCGGCACGGAGAAGCGCAGCAGGTTCCCTCCCCTCACCAGCAGAGTCACTTCAGGAGGGACTGGAAGACTGAGATGACGGGGTCCTCGTGGCTGGTCACCACCAGCACGCTGCGGAACTTGTCGAAGAGCATGAGGAGCTGGGAGCGCCGCATGTTCTCGTTGTACATGATCTCCTCCAGGTGGTGCCGGCCCCGGAAATAGTGCAGCAGCCTGCAGGGGAGGGGAGCAAGGCAGCCCTGGGACAGAGCCAAACACAGGCTGCGACCCCCGGGGTTTCCTCTCCCAGGGGACACACATCAGTGGTGTTGGGGTTCTGTCCGTCATTTACATGAAAAATGAATTCCATGGGTTCTCTCCTTAGGCATGCCCAGCACTGAAAGCCCCTGGAAAAGCAGTGCACTCCCTGCTTAGCAAAGGTCCTCCTTGTATCAAAAGGTTTCCAAGCCTGGGGAATTTCCTGAGATTGTCAATTTTCAGCATAGTTTTAGGTTCAGAAAGTGAGGAACTGCAAGTGCCAGGAAGCCTTGAGAAGTCAGGACGTGGCAGATTTACTTCTCTCTTAGCTGGGTCTGCAATGCCCTTTGTCACAGCTCTGCATCTGGGTGCCAACACTTGCTTTAAGAATCCGGAGTCTATTTTCCCTCACAGCAGCCCAGGGGGCTTGGTAACTAATGGTCATGAACACCTAAGGTTTGGTCAGCTTGGGTTAGGTGGAGCAGTCACAAAACAGATGGAAATTTTGGTGACAGGCACCACAGAGAAGCTCTGGGAGTTATAAAGCACTTAGCCCCAAAATCCTGCAGCTAAGCTCAAACCACACAGGCTTCTTAAATTCCCAGTTGTCTTTAAACAGTGACAGCACAGCCAGCTAGCTTTGCTGGCCACCAACATGCTACAGGCATCAGATAGCCCTGGCCCTGCACAAAGACAAACCACTGCAGCCTCCCTGCAGCAAGCTCCTGTGGGCTGAGGACCTGCTCCCCTGAGACCTCCAGAGCCATGGCTCCAAGCCAGCCCTCCAGACACAGCTCGAGTTCGCTGCCCAGTCCCTTCATTGTCTTGACAACCTCCTAACTGTAGGAACCAGACTGCACGTGTCACTGGAGTCCTCCCACCCACCAAGGCCCAGACACGTGCACCAGAGTCACTTCCCCAGCTCTGCAGGCAGCTGTGCACCCACGTATGACAGGCACCTCATGCTCTGCCACACCCAGCTGCAGCTCAGGAACGGGCTGGCCTGCAGCCTCCAGACCTGCTTTCCAATTCATTCAGAGTCCTCACACAAGAACAGCCCCAGAGAGACACCAAACACCCCTCTGAGCACTGCTGCCTGCTTTCCCCCCACGGCAGCATGGGGCCTCCCATGCTTGCCCTGAAGGACCAGCGTTTGCCCGGCTGTCTTCTGTTGGTCAGGCAAGGCACTCTGTCACCCCTCACCCTCACTGGAAAGGAGACACCGTGCAAGAAGTGCACACCCTCCCTCTGCAGCACAGAGAGGTGTCACCCCTAGACCACTGCCATTTGTTTCCCTGCTCCCCAGTTTGCCATGCCCCTCCTCTCCCTGCCCTGCTCCCCAGACAGCAGTGGGGAGGCTCAGGGCTGGGAACCTCGCTGCCTGAGCCCTGCGGGCAGCCCCTGGCACCCTGCGAGCTCCCTCCTGCTCTGCTCTTCATCTGCCAGCTCTCAAACTGGCACCATTCTGGAGAACATAATTGCTATGTCTCTGTGCCTGCAGTACAAACAGCAGGCAGCAAGCCCCAGTCCTGTTTACCTTTCCACCCTCCAGGTTATGTATTTGCCTTCTGCAGTGTCTCCCACTGGGTATTTAAATCAGGCTAATTGGCCTCCTCCCCTGTGCAACCAGTGTGCACTGAGAAGTGGCCATTAGCAGGGACAGCGCTGGTTTGTGTATGGGTCAAACCCAGACCATTCCCTGGAGTTTTAGCAGAGAATGTTGGGTACTCTGTCCTGGGACCTGTACCACTGTTCAAAAAGTCCTTGTGAAACAGATCTGACAAGCTGTGTGTTCTCTCCCTTCTCCAGAGCTGCTCGCTGTGGTTGCCCAAGCTCTCAGCTCCTGGCACTGCTGTCCTCTGTGCAAACCATTATGACCTGGCTTTCAACAGCAACACAGACTAACCAGGAGTTTTCCAATAAATAAATCCACCCTATATTCAAAAAAGGTCTGGATTTGTAACTGGTCAAGCTGAAACACTTTCCACTCCAATAACAGCTAGAGAGGATATTAAAGAATATCACAAAAATGCCGTCTGGAAGATACTTCCAAAATCTCATCCAGCATTCAGCTCCAGCAGGACTATTGCCAAGGCTGTAGCTGTTCCTGGCCAAGCTCTGAAACCCTCCAAGGACAGAGATTCCCCCCCATGCCTGGGGAATCGATCCTGGGCTGCAGCACCCTCCCAGGGAGGAAGCTTTCCCAAAAGTCCAACTAGAATCTCCAAAGCTGTAACTTGGGGCTCACAGCTCCAGTGAAGACGGGCACAACCTTCTCCTGTCTGGGCTGTGAACATTTATGGGCCCCAAGAGGACAAATGATGGCACTTCTTGGGGCAGCAACACTGCATCTGAGTCCCTCTGAAGCTCACAGGTATGTCTGTTGACAGATGTGCACTTCCAGATCCAGATGCAGTGATGGAAGAGCATTGCTTTCCATTGCCCATCGCTGTTCTCCCCTTGCCAGGCTGTAAGAGCTGTCCCTCTAGCAGTAGTGTAGTGTTCTTAAAAACACTGAAGAAAAAAGGATTATCTCAGACCAGGCATTCAAATAAAACTAGCTTATATCTGGCCAAGGAGAGATCCCTTCCACCAGCACTGCTTGAAACTGGAAGGGAACTGTGCACAGCTTAGTGCCACCAGTGAGCATTCCTCAGTGGAGTAAAGGATCTCCATCTCCTCACCTCAAAGTGAGGAAAAAACCAATCCTGAGAGTGACTCCACACCCCTGGCTTGTTGTTTAATCAGCAACAGGCATCCAGGGGCACAGACACAGGAAAATGTATGGAGGTGAACTCCACTGCTCTGCTGGCAAGAGCCCCTCCCTTTGTGTGCACACAGCCACACTGGGAAGGGCAGCTGCAGGGTATTTAGTGTCCTAACTATGCATTTCTAGCAGGGGTTTGTTCTGGGAGGCAGCTGATAGGGCAGAGCTGTTTGCCAGAGCACCCGAACTGGGTGAGGAGGGAGATAGCTCACTCCCTGCCACGGCTTCTCCACCACTGTTTACAGTTTCATTAAGAGCACTAGCTCTACCCAGACACTCATCTCACATGGTTTATGGCATAAAAAGAGAGAAAATAGACCCATAAGCCCCAGGTTATGATGTCTCATAAAGCCACCAGTAACCAAGGGCATCTTGTGTAAACTTTCCTGTTTGCACACTCTGGCCTCCTCCCCACAGGACCCATTTGCTCCTCTCTCCCTTCCTCACCACTAACTTAAGAAGAAGCTGTGCAGTTGTCAGTTCAATCTATAGCAGAATGGAAATTCAGGCTTTAGCAAAGCCATCCTGGGGATCTGCAAAGAACCTGCTGCAGGAGCAAACTGCAAAATAAACATCACTCCGCCAGCTGCCTGCTCCTGGCACCTCATTTTCTGAGGAAATAAAAGAGAATGTTTGCATCTGCAGTTCTCAAGCTTTCAGATGGCTGTTTTACTCAGATGAGGGAAGGGAGAGGGGAGCAATCATGAAATCCTTTCCTCTCTCTAGGGTAACTTAGGATCTGCAGTGGCACTAAATCAGTCCAAAGCACCCCACAAATTCTGCCTTAAGAGAGCACCAATTATGAGTTTTGGAATGACTTATCTGGTACTAAGGAAAAAATATGTCAAAGTTCCAAAATGGCCAAAGTGTTGCCTCTCAATCAGAGAGGAAGTATCTTCTGAGGAGTTTCCTGAAGATGGAGAAGGAGATGAGTAATTGAGAGAGCAGTAACTACACACAGGCTTGGGAGAGCTTGATGAAAATACCCCAGCACAGCAGAGCTGCAAACCATTTTTTTAGACAAGAAAAATATTTTTTTGCTATTAGGGTTTCTCTGGTTACTTGACTACATCCATGCTAGAGTGAGAACCAGGTTTTCAGGGGATTACCAGCTGAATCTGGAAAAGTTGCAGTATTTGCCTTAGGTGGTTTTCTGCTCCACATGAAAACCAGTGAAAGCTGCATTCCAGTGATGCCTCTGTGTTTAGAAAAGCTTAGGAAGAAAAAGTATTTCCCCCCACACCTTCTCCCCAGATGGCTGGTTAGGAAGTAATTCTGCTTTTCACCATGTGCAGAACCACATCTGGCAGATTTTTGTTGTGTTTATATTTGTAACAACAAAACTCTGTGCTACTAATCACACATCCTAATTACTTTAACCTAACTAACCTAACGTAGATGAGCAGCTCATCTCTGCAAACCAGGCCTTGAAAAGTTCTGTAAAAGCATTCAAGCTGGCTTTGTGTCTGATGCTTTTTGTCTCATATTTGCATGGAGTTTACAAACCTTAAAATAAAGGCTTGCTGGCTTGGAAGTATCAGTGGACACAAACCAACATGACTGGGTCTTTGCTTTGCATGCTTAGAAGGCTTTTTCAGGCTGTGCAGTTTTATGTCTCCCATGTGTGGACTCAGGAAAACTGGCAGGCACCCACTTAAGTCCCTGTTGTCCAACCATACACTCTGATGCTCCTTCACACATCCAGGGCTCTTCATTAACAAGTGTTCTTGTGACACATATATTAGCTTTTGTCCAGAAATGATGTGCACAGATGAAACAGGCATAAGGGGAACAAACCCAAAAGGATTTACCCTCCAAAATTCCAAGCTGAGAGGATTTGCTCAGAGTCCACACCAATCCTTCAATAAAACAGCAAGGCTAAGAGAAAAAGTTGAAGTTCTGCACTCCTGATTTCCTACCTTGCAAACATACGAAGATCTTCAGGATTCTGGGCAGCAGGGACATTAAGGATAGCTTCCCTCTCGTGTTCCAACAAGCTTGCCAGGAGATTCTCTGTCATCCTTTTATTTAGGGGTGAGTCCCCACCAGGTATCAACTCGGCACTGGAATTATCCATGCTGGGGCTTGTCAGAGTCATGTCATCACTACTAGCTGTCAGGGGAAGAGAGGAAGAGACACAGAATTTTTATATTTCTCAGCATAATGATGCAAGGATTGTCCATTCAGGCTGTTTCTGTGCAGTCTTTCCAAATAATCCCTTCAGATTTGTAGAGTAAAGAAAGTGGCCCTTGAAATGCTGCGTGTATCTGCAATTAGTCATAGGACAACACAGGGATTTTCTCAATGGGAAAGTCAAATGTTTCAACAAAGTCATCAATTTATCTGGAAAATTGTACTTCTGGAGACCATAAACAGTCCATAAAAAACATCTGAAAAGAAAAGTCTCAGCCAGCTCTGCTGGAATACCATGAAGTGGAAACATGAAAAGCCTAACAGCACAGAAGGTGGGAGCAAGCAGAAGAAAAGGCCAAGAAGCAATATCCTCTTGTGAGCAAGCCAGTATAAGCAGATTGCAGACTTATCTGACTCACATTCCAAGATTTCTGCCCTAATTCATGACTTCTGTAAAGCTGAAAGTTGTACAGAGAATCTCTCCTGATATCCAACCCCAGTGGTGTTCTGAGAACACTGCTCCTAACAGCACAGGCAGGAAAGTTTGGGGATTTCAGCACTGTATCTGATTCACACTCTTGAAAAAATGCTTTCCTGGAATCACTCTGAAGAATGATACTGAGGAGATTAAAGAAATCAGGAGACATGAACAGAAGTCAACAACTGTGAGAACAACAGGTAGCTCTGCTGCCTCTTAGGTGGCTCTGCAGCCCACAGGAACCAATGCTGTTTGAAACAAATTCTCACTATTTTCTTCCTCTCCCGAAAACCAAAGTTCATGCAGCACCAGCAGTGCAGCCAGAGGAACATGGAGGTTACTTCTGAGTACAGCAAGGGTATAGGAAGCTACTTTGAAAAACTCAAAGTACCTCTGATGAAAATATTTCACATGGCCAAATAAGAACTTGGCAGATTACAAAGCACTACTTCTTTTTAAGAAAAAGAAGTTAAGGTCTAACAGTCCTTAAGACTTCCACCAATGCCCAGCTATAAATTTAAGAAGGGCTGGGCCTAATTAGCAAGCACCCCAGCAAAGAGGAGTTGTCTTGTTACCAAGGCCTGATTACCCCAGGCACCACTGAGGAAAGCTCTAGAAGCAGACTCTGTTCTGAACAGCAGAGAAAAGTGTGCTCATACTTGGAGAACCAAAGCTGAGAGCATTGGGGGTGCTTAAACTTCGGCCTCCAACTCTAGCAGTAAAGGGCAGGTCTTCATCTTGGGCTCGGAACTCCTCCTCATTTGGTGGCACCATCAGACAGACGTAGGTGTGAAGCTGAATGAGAAGCCGGTGTTGGAGCATCCATATCACCATCTGGATGAGCTGAGTCTGCAGAAGGAGAAATGAGGTATTAAACACCCATGAAATAAAATAGCAGAGGAAAACAATGAACAAAGGGTAAGGTTTGAGACTAAGAAGTCACAAGGAGCCATGTTTTCCACCCCACAGAGGGGTTTGATCTCTTCCGTGAGCATAAAAAGGTGACCAAGCACACGTGTCCATCACACCTAAAGCCCCTGAGGATGGCTGTAATCAATCCTTTAAGGAGCAGCAGGTCTTTATGCAGCACTGACAGGAGACAGGGTCCTCAAAGAACCAGCCCTGCCTGCTTGCCATAGCTCCAGCATCTGCTATGTTCTAGCAGAGCAGCTGGATGCCCACAGCCCAGAATGCTTCCGCCACTCAAACATAGCCATAAAACCCCACCAGGAGCTGTTCTGTCCCCTATTAACAAAACTAGTGTAATAGGTGCCAAAATAATGGGCTAGTCTTCCTTCTGAGAGACCCCACATGGGAAAGGAGTCAGCCAGATGCAGGCCCTGAGGCCCATGGCTGGTTTCTACACAGGGCCCACTAAAAGCAGTAACAACCCAAGGGTTAATCCCAGAGTGGTCAGATTGAAGTGCAGCCTCCCTGAGAAAGCCAGGGACAGGGCAGGGTGATGGGGCAGAGCTAAAGCAACCAAGACAAGCATCCAGAAGCAGGAGCCATTTGCCATCAGGTGGGAAATTGGTGCATAACCGTGGTGGAGACTGGAGATCAGAGCCCTGCAGGGACTTGGTGACACAGAAATAGCACTAACAGCAGCAGAAATTTGGGCAAGAGACAAAGGGTTAATAACTCCCTTTTGCTTCTGCAATAACAGGACAGGCAAGGCTTATAAAAGCACTGAGGTGTTCAGGGTGCAGACAGGCAGGAGGTTCAAAAGCACCAAGAGATGAGGCTCGTATTAAACAAACACGCTCGACACCGTTGTGTTACAGCAGCTGAAAACCTGCACCATGTCCCCAGGCTGCTGCTGCGAGCCATGGGCAGAGGGAGGGACAAGTGCTGGAAGGTTCTCAGCATGGTGGTCTACTTCCAGGAGTTTTGGAGGAGCGTTCCAAACGCATCACCCTCTCTGAATTTCTGCACAAAGAGCCTTTTCGGATCAGCGCAGACAACCCTTCCCAGAGCTCAGGCTCTGAAAACACTGATTCACTGACAAGGCTGTTTGGGGATTTCATAGCAACCAACACTGTTTTGGTGAGAGAAACACATGCAGCATGAGCTCAGACTGAGAAGGAAGCTAGCTCTGTTGTATTAATCATCAGGGGAAAGGGCCAAATCTCAATAAAAGCCCCAAGCCAAAGTTCATCAGCCCACATAATTTTCCTTTTTCCATAAATCTTCTAATTCTCAGTTCCTCCTCTGCTATCAAATCACAAAAGGAAGATCTTCTCTTTGCAGACAGACCCACACCCAGTCTTTTCAGGGATTACCACTTTTGGGGCCCCAATGGATTTTAATCTTAAAACATTTTATCCAGGATCACCTTCAAAGGTATCTTTTTTGGAAAAGCCATCATTCATTTTACATGTTTAATAGAAAATCTCCAGAAGAGGAAGGTTGGCAGAAGAGACCAAATGCACAGTGTTTTGTTAACATCTGAAATGAGCCTGGAAGAGAGGAGTGATTATGTTGCTAAAAGCCTTCCCTCCAGACACAGGCCTGGATGGAAAGATGTCTCATGTATTTTACTTAAATTTCCAACCTGTTGGCACACAGCGATGTCTGATTAGCCAGTTTCACATCAAATGAAAGAGGTCTGCACATTTCACTGCACAAAACAGCCCTGGAAAAATTCAAGGCAATTCAATGAGACAGTAAAACAGGCTCTACCAGACCTGCAGAATCTGCTGGGTAGGGCCTGACCCACACCAGCCTCCACTGGTCACTTCGGTGGTTTCATGAATTACAAAAACAACCAGTTGCTTTCCTGCCTGCTCCACATGTGTGGACAGTCTGACCTGACACTCTCTAATTCTGCATATGCACCTTCACCTCTACATTCTCATGAAAATACCTAGAAAGCCACCCCTGAGCCTGCACCTATGGCTCAGTGGAACAAGGAGTGAAGGAAAAGTGGTGTTATAGCTTTACAACCATAACACTGCACAACCAACGACTGCCAAACGCCTTTGTGCCCTAAGTGGGAGAGCTGGAGACTGGTTGGGATGAGCATCAGAACTAGAGAAAACTCTTCTGTATTGAAGCGAGCCTGAACAATCACCCCTGGACCAGAGAGAATGATGATTGTTGATGGTTGTCTGTGATAAGCCAGAGCAGCTTCCCAGATGAGGCTACACCTCAGTCCCAGCACTGCTGCCACTCACTCAGTCATCAGCTGGCATGGCAGGAATCCACATCCAGCCTTTTTTGGCTGTGACACCAGGGACGTGATGGAAATATAAACTGAAACAGTTTTCATTGCTTAACTTAACTCTCAATCAACTCTAAATTTCATCCCTATTCCTTTCACCCTTCCCGCCTCGCCGTGCTGCCTCCTTGCAGTCCACTGTGGCACAGCATCTGGGCAGCTCCTGCTGGCATGGACCCCATGCCTGTGGCCACCCCCTTCTGCTCCCCGCAGGGAGGTCGTGCTGTCACACCAGGCAGCACGGAAGGCCTTGGGAACAAGAGGTGACTTTGTGCTGGCTGCCAAAGCTGAGAAGATCTGTTAGCTGCTGAAAACACGGGCACTACCCGTCAGCCCGTCCGGGCAGTTTGGGACTGTCAGGGGAAAGCTCAGCCCCACGTCTTGGAGGGACACGACCCAGCATTCCTGAGTCTCTTCCCTCTGGGATCCAAAGGGAGCATTTGTAAAACTCTCGAGTAACACGTTAAGTAAAACACACTTCCTGCAAGGATTCCTCAAGGCTGTTTTTGTTGCCAGGCCTCAAAGCTAAGAAAAATGCCAAGATAACTGGGACCAGCAATGGGTTCAGGAAAGGGAAGGAAAAACAGCAAGCCAGGAGCACCTAATCAATCCTAGCTTGTTTCTCACAACATGAGGATATGCTCTTAGTTGAAACACAGCTTGTTTTGCCTACCCAAGTACAGGAGCTCCTACTCTCCAGCCTGCATCATCTGCTTACCTGCCACATGCACTCTTCAAGGTCTGACCTGAGAACCAAGGGCTGCCTTGGCTCAGCAGGACAGCACCTTCACCATCGCTGGGCTAGAAGGATGTTTGCTGAAATGTAGTACCTTTCCTCATCACTCAAACCCAAACCCCACTGTTTTATGAAAAACAGATCAGCTGTTAAAACTTCTCCCTACTTTACAGAAAACAGGCTCTGAAGACCCCTGTTTATGTAGGACAAAACATTTAGTGTCCAGTGTTGCCATTTTAATTGTTAGGTAACAGCTCTGAATTCTCAGTTTAACCATTCCCTCCCTTTAGGCCTAAAAAGACCTACATTTCTAACTTGCCACACTAACCCCCCCTGATTCTATACTTGGTCCAACTGACTATAAATGCATCTTAACACTACTTCCATATGTCTGCTGACAAAGGCTCCCGTGACTCCTAATGCCTTCCAGATGCCAGCAGAGCAGTCCCCTTTGCAGCATGTCTCCCAGAAGACACAGCTGCCTGCTCAGGAGTCCTGTGCAGCTCTCCTCCCACCCCATCCCCTCACAGAGCTGCTCGTTTCCACCAAGCTGTCACACAAAGTCCAGCATGTTTTCTGCACTCGTCAGGCAGAGGCCTCACCTGCCACTGCCCTACTCCCAACAGGACAGGCAGTTTATTACAACAAAAGTGAAAAATTAAACTTATTTTGTTCAGGGGCAGCTGTCATACTTTCCTGTCTGTTTAATTCCATGGTTACCCTAACCTCATTAAGGGAGAACTGTAATGAAGGGGATGCAGGGAGAAAATGGGACATCTAAATCAGCTAGGAACACTCCTTCTATCTTATGGGTGGACAGATGCCTCCTGCTAGTCCATGATTGTTCCTCCAGGCAGGGCAGAGCCATGTTCTAGCTTCTTCTGCACCAAATGAACGAGCTGAGGCCATAATGCAGAGATGAGGTGTGCTCTGTGTCCATGCTGGTGTGCCCTGCAGTCACACATGAGAGGAGAGCTCTGGGACAGGAACCAACGGTCCCAGGCAGCAGAAGGAAGGACAGATTCTTTGGGGTTGAGGTAGAAGAGATGTAAACTGCTTCTTTCTCAGTAAAGACACTACAAGGGAAGATGAGTTTCCCTCCTGTATCAGCTCACAGGACCTCCTCACCCCATGGCTGCCCCATGGTGAGATCCAGCCCCAGCAGCATGAGCTAAACTGGTTGCTGTTCAGGACAGCCCCAGGCTGCCCTGGATTGCTGCAAGCCTGGTGACCCCCTACCCCTTGTCCCTCCATGGTGGAGCTGACAGACAACTCACCACTGCCAAAGAGGGAAAATAGCTTCTGCTTTCCTCACTCACATCCCCAGCTGCTGAAGTGCCCACCTCCTTCTGCACCAGCCCTGGAGCTTGCTGGAACTTCCCCTGAGCAAATTCCACCTGCTAACCTGGCAAAAAAATGGAGGGGCTGGAACACGTGAATGGAGTCAAGCTGGAGAGAAGCCAGAGCTCCAGCACAAGGGGAAGAAGGGAGGAAGGTGTGTGCACACACCTGGAGCAGGGAGGAAAGACAGGGCCTCTGCTCAGCAGCACCCAGCTACCCTCACCCTGCTGCAACACTGCTACCCAGGCAAGGCTGGGCCAACACAGGGAAAGGGGAGGCAGCAGAGAGATCACTACACAAAACCCAAAATCTCTTCAAATTACAAGCACAGGGCCATTGATAGACACACAACAACCACAGAGTTCAGTTGCAATATACTGCTCGTCCTCAGAGGCAAGAAGAGAGCTCAAAATGACAGGCTCAAGAAAAATTTCTGTAGCATGGGGCATGGCTGAGAGCATTTGCAGTCCTGGCACACACCACTCACTGGACATCTCCTACCTCCCCCAAAAGCAGAATGCAGACATGCACTCCAGCTTTCAAGGCACTCTTGTCCTTGCTCAGGTCTTCACAGGTTGGTTGTACCTCCTGCCAGCCAAAAATACAACAGCACCCCAAGTATCAAAATGCCTGTGTTGCATTCTTTTTCAACTACCCAGAGGAATGGAGCAATTCCACCTATGGGAACAGTAAGGAAACAAAAATAACTGTCCTCTTCCAAATCAAGCAGCATGACTATGTATAAAACCAGGAGGAAGGGCTCTTGAACAGCTTCCCTATTCTGTATCCTGGATGTTATTAATGCCTTACAAATTCTGTGCCCACCCAGAAGCACACGCAAGAGGAGGGAACCACTCCCATGCTTCAGACAAGAATCAAATGGGATGGATGGCATGAGACCACAGGTCCCCACAGAAAATTAAGCCTTTCCCACCATACTGACCTTCTAGCACAAATGACCTTCAGAAATACAGATAGTACAGTCGGCGTGATGAGAAGCACAAGATAGCAGACTACTAGTGAAGAGCTTCAGAGTTAAAAGAAAACCCAACACCCCCCCCCAATGTACACAAAGAGCAAAATCACAGTGAAAGGTCCCAATTTTTCAAAGGCAAAGCAAATACAATTTGATAATGTTTACAGTTCAGAGTACAGCATCTTTTATCGCTGCACAGCAGAAGAAAAACCCACCCACTTCCATCAGATTAATTGCTCTATTGACTAGGTCTCTGTTAATTACAGCTGGAGCCTGACCACTTCAGGACAGGGATTGGATTCATGGCTCTTAAAAGGCTGGTTCCTAAAAAAACAATAGTACAAAAGAGTTCTACATAGGTCAATCCACGTAAAAGAAAACGTACTGACATGAAAACATCTAAAAACTCACTCCCATCTAAACTCCTCCAAGAACTGTCATGCTTAGCTGTATCAAAGAGCAGCTTGCCATGACTCAGAACAGCCCACCAGTGTACAGTGGTCTCCTTCATCTTCACACACGTCCTGCCAATGTGGCCCTGAGCCCTCTGCAACCGCAGTTCTCACCTCCCTCTTTTCAGATTGTAGAAGGCACCTCCATAGGTTTTCACAGCCCCATCCTTCCATGCATATTGAAAGGATGATGAAAACAAGCCATGCTGATGAGCTCTAGGACCCCACTATGGAGAGGTGAGCATCAGAGAGAAGGCTCATGCTCTAAAGGAGCCATTTTAGCACTCCAGCCACTCTGGCAAAAACTGATCATGCACTGTTGTTTCAAGGCATAACTGCAGCAGTAAGTGGCGCTTTGTGTATTTTAAACAAAAGTAGGACATCTGAGAACAACCACAAGTATTGGGGGAAATGTACTAAGGCAATTAATGAATTTTAAAAGGAGTACTGAGGACGTCTCCTGAAGCTACTGCAGCTAGAATAAAATCAATGCTATTAATTCAGCTTCAATTTTCAGGACACTGATTTGTCTGTAACTACAACAAAGTCCCAATAAAACAGTAAAAGTGTTCTTGCCCTACCTCCCAAGGTGGCAGCTGACCAGTACATACTACTGGGATTAGACAGTACATCATTACTTATCTTTATCTCTGATCATAATCTCTGCCAACCTGTAATTACAACAAATTCCTCTCTCCCAGTTGTGCCTGTGTGCGCAGTTGATGTTAATCTTCCAGAGACGTGGACAGCAGCTAAATCCACAGAGCCAGGAAGTCATCCAAGTAGGAAGGCTAGCAAACAACACTGCAAGAAACCAGGTGAGAAAACCTGCCTGTGCTTCCTCTGCCACAGTGAGCTGTGTTCAGAGCTCTGGGTGTGTGTCACCAGGAGTTCTTGCATTATTGAGCCCCTTCTTGCATTTCACTACTTCCCAGAAATGCCACAAGCCATGTTCTATATGGAAGCAAAACAACAGCTCACAAATCCAAAATCTGTGTATTATTATCCCAAATCTGGACATTAAAATGCTAATGCTGTAACACGTGGACTTCTGTTGACTACGTGCTGAGCCACCTTCCTCTACCAGCCTCTAAACAATTTCACAGCAAAAGCAGAGTGAATAGACAGATTGCTTCCAAAACCAGATTGTGAACTTAAAGCAGATGGAATATAATAAAACTACGTTTGATTGTGAAGGATCCACAAACCTGCACTCAGCCCTACTAATTTAAGACAGTTTTCAACAGACCAAATGGAGTTTCAGTTTCCTCTGCTACATCACCCAAGGGAAAGAAACACTCTCATTTTAATTTGAGCTTGTGCTTTGCCAGCACAGAGCATGCACACAGCTTCACCTTGAACACCCCCCCAGCTTTTCATCCTGTGGCTAGGAAACAAGAAATCATATGGTGGGAAACACAGTAACTGGCAAGGTGTAAACCTGCTCTAGCAGGTTCCTGCCTAGGTGAGCAGCACCATTCCTCATTCTCATCAGCAGGGGAACGAGGAGCTCTGGCACACTCCCCACCTCACCTCCTGAACGGGCGGTGCGAGGGGGTTCTTGAACTCCGAGAGTGAGACTGGGAGGGAGAACTTGGACAGCATGGACGGGAGGTTGTGGCCCCGGAACTGGCAAGAAAACGCATCTGCCAGCGGGGAGTACCTGCAGGAAAGAGGGAAAGGCAGGAATCAGGGTTATGCTGCTGGTCAGTGTAATCTATTTAAGCATTACAGAAAAGCCAATTCCCAAATGAAATGTTTTCTGTGATCTAGAAAAACAGTCAGGCCAGCTCCTGGCATGTTGCATCCTGCAGAGCCAAGCGCGACTCGCAGGCGCTTGCAGCCGGGCCTCACGTCCAGCTCCAGCACCTCATGTGAGGGGTGGAGGGAGTCCAGAGAAAGACTGGGCACTCAAGGAAGGCAGGCATGGGCAGGATACACACACAGTATTTGAATATGCAAAATGCAGCTGCAGATGTGAGTGCTCTCCCTGCCTATGCTGACAGGACAAGCCATATGACCGATCAGGAGTACAGGAGAGTCAAGTTAAGCATTAGGAAAACTGTCTGCCTTAGAATTGCCATCTACAGAAATCTTCAAGAACAGCCCTGCCATATACAACAGAGGCACAGTTGATCCTCAATGACCTCAAGGTCCCTTCCAGCCCTATTTTTGTACTTCCATCAAAGAAGTTTTGATTTAAAACTATTTTCCTACAACTGAGTTCCAACACAGATTCTAAAAACATCTCAAAATCCAACAGAGAAAGGGCTGCCAGTCTTCGGGAGAGCAAAAATAACCCACCACTGCCTCCACATCTTGCCTGGCTCTCAGAATGGCCACTTTGCCTTCTGTCTGTGAGAAGGCACGTCAGGACAACATGCCATCCCATGAAACAACACAACAGTGAGAGCAACACTACCCTGATCTGCTACTTTTGATTAATTTTGGGTGATGCTATGTGCCAGATACACCGATAGTCCCATGAAACCCTCATTCACTTAACTTAATCATAAAGTATTTTATTTTGTAAATATTTCCATATTGCTTCAGGTTCATGCAGCCTTTCTGACAGGGATGTTCAGCAAGTGTACTGAAAATACGAGAAGTACCTTTGCAGGGCAAATATTGCTTCCAAGGCCCACATCAGTGCAGGAGCATATTGATCTATTAGGATCCTCCTCCCTACTGCACAGAAACTCCTAAATGGCTTTCAAGTTCAGGCACATGTCATGGTTTGTGTTTTGTACAGTCTCAACACACACATGAAGAAAGATCCCACTCTGTATCCAGCACAGGGAATCATATCTCACTTCACATCATTTTGTGGCTATAGTCACTCATTTTCCTTCTACTTACAGACAGACACTGGCGTTTGGAGAAAGCATGTAGACATTGTTTTCACACAGGGGATAAATAATAATTGCTTTTCCCCAGTAAACAAGATGTGCAGCAAGCTGGAAAACCTGCATTGAGAAAATGAGGAGAAATTAAGGGGAGCAAAATTAAAATTCAAACTCTCAGCAAGAGTTCTGTACAATGACAGAAAAGTCTTGTGTAAGCTGATACCAAAAAAAAAGTCCCATCCTTTCACTCTGCCTTCAGAATAAATTCAGGGTTTAATGTAACATGTGGCACATCAAAAAGCACTTGACAAGGTTATAAATTTCCAGAGGTTCCCTTCACTTTTCTAAGCAACTTAGTATTTCCTGCCTTAAAGGAATTTCTTCAAACTGTATCAATAGAAGTTTAGTTTCTTTTCATGCCCCAAAACCCTACTTTCATTTATGCACAAAATACATTGTGTTATGCATGAAAAATAAATGAAAAGAATCATCTGCTCCTGTGACACAAACATAAAGGAAACCAACTTCATCTTTTTAATGCACTGAGAAATTTCAGTAATGAGTTGCACAAAGTATTTTAATGTGTTAAACAAGTCAGTGGTTGTTGATGGCTCTGGAAGAGCCACATTAATAGGATCTATGAGACACAAAATCCAGCCTCTGTCATTAGATGCATTTAACTTGGCTTTTTTGTGGAGAACAAAACTCCCGAAGCAGTAGGGAATTTCCAGAGCTCATCCCATAGCTGTGCAACACCAAGTCACACCACAGACCACGGCGAGCAGACCTGGAAGTTTTGTTACAAAACAGGGTCCTTCCCTTGGGATAAGAGAAGGCACAGAGCCACGATGAGGAGCATCTGAGATGAGCAGTGTTCTCCTCCCCTGTCACACACAGCACAGATCACAGCCCTGGCTCTGAATCTGAGCATGGAGCAGCTCTCCCCTCTCCTGGGTCAGCAAATATAATCACCAGGTCTGGCAAGCAAAGCACCACAATGACTGCAGCCATCCACAGTGGTCTCTCAGTGGCCTCGTGTCTCACAGGACTGCCAGGCTCTCACTCCTTCCACTGGCACAAACTGCCCTTCTCAAGAGCTCATCCCATCACCATGAGCAATTCAGGTTTTAGGTCTGGCTGTCAGTACTGGACAGGCATTCAGGGTGAGCTGCTGCCTAGGAGACACTGCCTCATAGTTTTTGTCCAAGTCTAAACTAGAGCTTCTTCCTGGGCCCCTGCAAAGTCCATGCACTGGTGTGCTAAGGGAAGTGGATAGATAGGTCTGCACAGGCTTTCAGAGCTCTTTAGTAGAGAAGATCTTGGCAGATCCCAGGAAAGCAGCATATTTGGCCATGGCAGCTGCATTTTGGGTGCCTCTGTTTGCACATAGACATCAGCATGGCAGACCCAGGACAGAGCACTGTGGTGAAAGCCAAGAGGACTGTTTGTTTGGTTTTAACTAGCCAACAGGAAGGCACAGAGAGGACCACTCTTCTCAGAGGGCACAGGGATGGGAGGCAACACACTCAAGGTGGAAGATGGCAAATTCCCTCGTGGTGTAAAAGGATTTCAGCTGCCACTGACAGCTCCCCATACCTGCAGCAATGCCAAGTCAGCATCTTGAGCCAGTTGCTGCAAATTCTTCACAGCAGAGGTAGTTTTAATTACTCTCACCAGGGCAGGAGAGCAGTCCAACGGGAGCTCATTAAGCAGTGACTTCTCATCATTTAACAGTAATAAGGCATGGTAAGGCCTGCAGGAAAATAGAAGACATTTGCACAGTAAACTGCAGCTTCTCCTGAGGGCTTAGTTATTCCCAGACCATGACATCCGGGGTCAAGCTAATGTAGAAAAGAACTTCTAATATTCTTTTGCTGTAAGTGGGTTCAGAATAAGCTTATTTTCATGTCACAATGTAAGATGCTCCCTATAGAAAGAGGATAGAGGGTTATATGGCAACTGTCTGTCCCTGTGACTAGGAAACAAAGCCCACTGTGCTGGCACACAATTCAGCCGGGAGGACTACTCTGAAAACTGTTCATCTGCATTATGGAAATGCAGCATGGAGCAGAAGAATGGAAGAAAGCAAGAGTTACTTACTTCTGCAGATAAAAAGCTGTAAATGTGGAACACAGGAAAGAAGATAACATGGGGCTTGGGCTCTCTGTCTTCTTCTGGGTCAACAGAATAAAATGAGCACCCACGACTGGAAACAGCACAGACCTCTCTTGCAGCACCACCTCAGTGCAACACCTACTGCTCACACCAAGGCTGTGGCTGAGGAAAGACTGGCCAGGCTCTGAAGGGCAGAACTTGCTCTTACCTGATAGACTTCAGGCTTCTCTCAATTGCTTCAGGGGGTATAAAATTTGTGGCAACATAATGGATTTTATGAGGCAGGCAGAAACTCACTTCCAGCCAGTTGTTGATATGTAAACGGACCACCCCTGTTGTGCAGAGACTAGAAGGGGAAGAAAACAAATACATACAACATCTACCAGGTATAACAAATAAAACCAGTGGTCCAGGTTCACCCCTGCACATGAATCACATCAGGACAAGAAAAGACTAAATATACCCAGTCTATCCCCAGCTGGTTGCCACTGCAAGGGCTTCCTTAGCTTGTACTCACAGAGCATTATTCCTCACAAAGACTCTGGGGGGGTTCTGAAAGACTTCACCCCACTCCTCTTCTGCTCTCTCTCTCTTAACATTGCAGCAGTATCTCAAGTTAAAAAGTTTCTTGAAGATCTGCTGCAGGGCACTGCAAAATTCCCTAGACCAGAGCTGCAAATGGCAAAGATGAATTGGGCACAATATTTTTACTCCAGTTTCCATCTTCCACTCCAAGGAAAAGAAAAAATGTCTGTAGTGGTGTTACAAGCAGCACAATAACGGGCTCCTTTGGCTCTGCTTAGGTTGGTTGTTTCCTACTAACCTGCTTCTGCTTGTCACATGAAATCACAAACGCACTTGTTAAATGGTTTCCTCATTCTAGGAAACCACAGGCACTAAGCTAAGCCTTTAAGCTGCCTTCAGACAACAGGAGTGGAATGGAAATGATGGACAGCTCAGGAACGATAATAAAGTCTGACCTTTGTGCTCAGCTTGAAAGCAACTATAAGCCTCTTACTGAAAAAAAACAGAAAGCTGGGAGATTAGAGCAGCAAACGTCATTCAGGTAGTTTTACAGGAGCCTTTAATCTGGACAACACACGAAATGTCCCTAGAGAGGTAAATATATTTACCTAAATAGAGGTGAAGACACCATAAGAGGAACACACCACAAGGAGCTCAGCCAGCACCACCTTGCAAAGCTTCCCAACACTGCCCAGCCCGCAGGCAGGGAATGCTGGCCTGGGAACAGCTTTGCTGGAGGCAGCAGGACTGGGCAGGCAGGAAGGGGCAAGACCCACCACACCTTCTTGTCTACACCGAGCTCAGAGTACACATAAACTTGCAAATCAACAGCTAATCGTGGAGAGCTGAACTGGAGAGCTGAATTTCTCAGAATGTCCTTTGATTTTAAACATAGCTCCGAAAGAATTTTTGGGGGGGCCTAAAATAAAATTTCAAAATTTACACTGAAAATTCCAGTCTGAATTTTAAATTCAAGTGTGATGAAACTCACAGTAAGACTTTTGTGTTGGTAACACCCAAGAATTTCCCTTCTACACAAAACAAGATTTAAAAACATGCCAGCAACAGGCTGGGAGCAAATACATGTCCTGGAAACTCTTTATGTGGTGATTTAAACATTTCTACCTAGCATTCAATTGGAGCCCACAAACTAACATGCTCTTTTTCAGGTTCATCTGGTTTTACACGAGCTTTAGAGAGACCTGAAAATTCAGCTTTAAAACAAAAACATTGGGTAGCTTTGGTTGCTGGTGTAGCTATTCACCAAACCACAACAGAGCGGTGAGAGAACAAACACAATCCTGGCCTGCCTCATGCATGATCAGACTCATTAGGGACAATCTCACTGCAGACAATGCTTTCCAAAGGCAGAAGCCACAGGTTTGTTCTCGGATCTTGCACTGACCTCTGAAAAATACCAATTTTTCAAGTTGCAAATGGAGCAGGTACTAAATGTGTTCCTTTATTTAAAAGGAGGAATCCACTCTCTGTCTGGTGCTATCACATCTGATCAGAGGCTCCAAACCCTGAAGGAAGATGCAAAGCAGAGCCAACACCTCTGTTTCTTCTTGCATTAAATGTTGCAGCTCCAGTAACTCTGCTTATCCCACCAGACACACACCAATTGGCAGATAAAGCTGGATTCTCTCAAAATACATCACGGTAAAGGGCAGCCTGAAGCAGTAGATATCCACCTATCTACCAGGCCAACGGGAGTGAAAGACAACCTGAAAGCCATTGGGGTGGTTAAAACAGGTTCCAAAAAGCAGCAGAGATACATGAAAACATGAAACACTTGCAGGGATACGTTCCCTGCAGAATTTAACATTCAGGAAACATTAAAAAAACCCAGTTGGTTCCTTTCATTCTTTGGCCCAAGTGCACCAAGGCAGATGCTTTAATTGCATAATTACTCTCCACAGCATAATTTTGTCTACAAGAGCCTAGAATTAAAGGCAACAAGAAAACCAGATTTTCAGTTCTGATCTGGATCTTCATTTCATTCTTCTACATTTGCATTCAACTGTACAACTTCAAGCCTTCATTATAGCTTCATGTACGTGATTCCTCCTTCACCTGCCACTCCTTGGGTGGAAAATAATTTAAGTCTCTCATAATCTGAGAAGGAATAAGCTACCTTCTCCAGCAGCAGTGTATGTGACTGCCCTTAGCCAACCACCAGAGCTAAATAAGTTCATATTATGATATATAAACAAAGATTCATGCACATAAAATACAGTCACGTCTCAGAAAGTGAAGTACAGAACCACGATTGCCTTCATTTCTACAGATTTCCTATAAAATCATCTCTTTAGCAAGGTTTTTACTGTGAGTCTCAACAATCTCCATGAGTTGGCCCAAGGCTCTGTGGCTGGGGACCAGCAGACCCAGATGCCACCTTCTTTAAGGGGTGGAAGCAGAAGAGCAAACACAAGCAGCAGAAGAGAATACCAAGAAAACAAGTTTTCAGCATTGCATCAGGGAGTCACCTAGCTCCAGTTCTACTTTGTCCCTCTTAACCAGCTCAAACTGTGGAGCAGAGAGCAGAGGAAGATGCAGGAGTGTAGGAAGGTGAGAACCTGCACTGGCTGCAATGCACACCATGAACCTCAGGGACATGGTGTAAGTAGCCCCTGGTAGGAAGCCCAGGGGAGCACCCCAGGGATTTACAGAAGGCTCTCTTGTGTTCTTTGCTCCTTCCCTAACCACTCCTCACTTTTTATAGGGATGATTTTTTGCAGTGTTACTGTACCCTGAGCTTTTTCACAGTGGTGACATTTTCACAGAACTATCTGCTGGAATTCCAAAAGCTCTTTTCAGAGCAGTTATGTACTACATCAGGGTTGTTCAGCCTGAGGTGCACTACCTTGAATCTCTCTATACTGAATTTCATCTGCTGTTCTACCTGCTAGCTGGTATCCAGAGACCTTGCTGCAACTGCTCCTTTTTCCCACAGGCTTCAAGAGTAGCAGGGCAAAAATAGATTAATTCCCCCATAATCTAACTGGCTGTTAAACCCACAAAGACACAAAGCCCACAAAGACTGGCTATTAAACCCACAAAGACCCACAAATTCCATTTTATCCCATGAAAACGTAGGTTAAATACTTTTTTTTTCTTTTTTTTCATCTCCAGTTAGATAATAAACGATGAGTGATACTGAAGGATCCATGGTGAGGGATTAGGATGCTGAGAGGAGATACCACAGTCTAAAATTGACACAGGGAGAAGCAAATAGGAAAAAGCTGTTTCATATCTCTCCACCATAAGACACACGAGACACCTCATGATACTAGAAGGAGCAAAGTTCACAAGAAATAGAAAGAAACACAGAAACTAGTTAAGCCACAGACCTCCTTATCAGAGGATGCTGTGGTTGTTAAATATTTACTCTGGCTCACAGGACTGTGGACTAATTCCGGGGAGTGAGATCAGCTAAAGGCTGCTGAATATAGAGAAACCACTTCTGGAGATGCAGGAAGCTGGGGAACACTTTTGGGAATATCACTGCACTTCTGCTCTATTCTGCTCTGCCCTTAACTGTGGCTGTGAGCCACTGCCCCAAAATGGGAGCCCCAAAATTGGCCCCACAGAACTGCAGCCTCCTTTTTCATAACTATTGGCAAAACAAAGACAAGCCTGACTCATATTTTATAAAAGAGTTATGAATTTTTACATACATACACCTCATTTTATGTCTATACTATTCATATCAGAAATTAATTATGTTTTCTAGCTTGGTGGAGGTCAGCTTCTAACTTTGGAGTTCATTATTTGCTGGAGGTTGTGACTACTCAGAGCTTTGAAATGATTTCATACTTGCTTGTAAAGGACACACTGACCATCCTTTGATCAACTAATTAGTCGGCTTACATAGTACAGTACAGGCACAGAAATCACATCTAATAATGCATTCAATCTCATATAATTACTCCACTGCTCCCTGAGCACTCACTGTAACACTGGTAAATCTGTCAGTGCTGGCAGGACTAGAAACTGGACTTTCTTGGTCCTAAAGCCATTGGTTTTTCTTCCAGTGCTGGAGTTTGGGGACAAGATGAACAAAGAGTCTCAAATCTATTTTCTGAACTAATCAAACAGAAACATTCTAATTTTCTCCATTAGAGTCAAAAAGGGTCCCAGGAGCTAGATGCTGATTACCTCTAAACTGTCAGTTTAATAATACTCCATGACCAGAGCAGCAATAATGTTACAGTCAAGTTGACCTGGCTGTCGATTCCTGCCTTATAAAATCCAGGCATCTCATTCAACACCCAAAAAGATTCATACACTTGTGGGTTTGTACAAACCAACATGCTGAGGGATGTGTTGGGTCTTGCCTGAAATACCTCAGCACCATCTACAGGAAACCAAAGGCTAGACAGCACCTCTGGAGCAACCCTGGTAATTCAAGAGGCCTTGGAGTGGAACTGCAGAAACCAGCAGGCACCAGGAAACCCTGGCCTGAGCCAATCTCAGATGGAGAGCTGGGTTCCCATCTGCAATTCAAAGTGCTCTCTGCTCCCTATGCCAAAAGCTATGCCAGAAATCCCTGTAAATTTAAAATAGCACATTGTCACTGCGTGCATCTGAAGACTTGCTGTTCTCAGCAGTCTTCTCCTTTAGAAGAAACAGCCTGAGTCTCTCCATCTTTCCTCTTTGGTCATTCTCACTCCTTCACACTCTCTACACGTCCCAAACCATTCTTGCAACATGGTGCCCAGATCTGGATCCAACATTCACTACAGGCAGGGGCTTTACAATCTGAGCAGGACCAATCCTCATCTTGCAGACAAGCCTTTTATTTTATGCATTCTTGCCTCTTTGCCTTTTCTGCAACCCTGTGTCACTTGTGACTACCCCTCATTTCACAGAAGATGGCACAGACTTCTCTCTAGAGCTGCTGCCACGAAGGAATTCTTCATCTTGAAGCTGTAGAATAAAAATGCTATTGCTAGAATATTTCTTCTACCTTACCCAAAAACAGTTTTACTTCTATGCCTGCCTGGCGAGGTGCTGCAGCCCCTCTCACCTGCTCTGGCTGCAGGGCTGCAGTTTCCTACTCTCTCATATGAAGCATTAATGGAAAAACACTACAGAACACCAGCTTACTGCCCAGCCAGCCAACAACACTGTTAATTACTCTTCAAATACAGCTTCCCAATCTAATGCATGGATGTTTTCTGTTTTCACCAACACCTTATTTCTTACATTTGCTTATGACAATGTCATGCAAGTGTCAAAATATAACTCACACGGCTCCTCCCCACCCCAAAATGCCTACACGAGAGAGACACTGCCCGGTTTGACATCTGGGGGGCAGCACCAACGTGTGTTTCTCTGTGCTCAAGTCGTTCCTCTTCATGTCACTGGCAGGTCCTATCAGCACACTCCATGACCTTGGGCTGTATGTTCCTCCAGCCACAGCTAAATGCCACAAGATGTCACTGTGTCACTAAACTGTTTGCAAACAAGACCAGGGTTTGCCCAGTCACAAATACATAGCTCTAGAGGAACAGAAAAAGGTAAGTAGTAGGCCCAATTTAATATTAGAATTACAGGCTACATAAAAAGTGCCTTATTTTAAACTTCAGCACAAGTTTTGTGCAAGTTGTAGCAAAGAATATACAACACTCCATCGACAAGCTGAAATTCACAGCTCCTGAACATTACAAAAACCAGCTTATTAGAAGTTTCCTAATGTGCTTTGCAATCCTTAAATTATTTAGGCTCTCAGTGAGGCTTTGGAATCATTCTCTTAGTGCAAGGGGAACCACAATCCAGGGAGGCTGAAGGGTTTGTCTCGTATCCTACAATGCACTCTGCAGTCAATGAAGGAACTCCAGAGCAAGTCTCCCTGACAAACACCCTAACCAAGGGGCACATCATCTTCCTCCCCACCAAAACCTCTTGTACTCCCTTGTCAGGGTCTTTCACCAAGCACGTGTCCTGAACGAGGTGCCTGCTCTGCACGAGGAGTCAGCACCTGACAAGCTGTCAGAGCAGAGGTTGGTCCTGGCTCCTGCTGAGATTCAACACTAACTCCACACACTCCTTTGAAATCCTTGCCAGAAGTTTTCATCCAGCCAAGAAACAGCATGTTGCACTTTCCTTTCTCCTGAAAGTCTCACCACCTAATGCAAACTCTCTGTCTAGACATGCACAGAGTAACTAAATGAAGCCAGGGCAGTATCTGACTTGCCATCAGTGCTAGCTGCAGCATTTTCCCCTTAGCTGCAGGTTTAGAGCACTTCTACAGTGACACAACACTTCTGCTATAATGTTTTCAACTCTGAATTCACTTCTCATGTGCTTCTCTGCTAAGGAAGCAAAAAATAATTCTTAAAAACTAATTCTGTGTGACACACATCACCAAATTTAAGAACTGTCACATATCCAAAGGGAGACCAAGGTAACTATGAGGAGAGCAATTCCACAAACCTTTTGCCAGACATCTAGCCTTCAATTCACTCCTCCCACTCTAAACCCCAAATCCCAGTGAGCCAACAGCATGAGGAGGTGGATAATACCCTAAGGAACAAGGCCAAGAGGTTTCAGTGAGACACAGCACACTATGAGCTAGGAAGAAAATCCCACTTACCTGTCATATGTCTCTTTGAGATCTCTGGCTAGTTTGCATTTGGGTAGGATGTGATGAAAAGGTGACTGTGGCCCTTCTGTGCCTACAGAAAATTTCAAAACAAGAAATCAAACCACTTATTTCAAAGTAAAGAGAGTTTCCTCCTCCCCCACTAGGTATCAACCAGTATCTTAGGGACAGAATCAATCTTTTTGATCTGCAATTACCTTTCAAAGCTTTTACAATAACTCATGTTACATGTTAAAACAGTAATAGTGAAGTATTGCCAACTTCTCCTAAACACCAACTTAGTTAAGCACCTGTAACTGGGAATTTGACAAGTGATGATTTTAAGTGGTTTTGATTTTATACATGCTAGTTTTTAATTTTTAATGCTTGTAACAAGATGATGCATCACTGTCTGATAAAAGTTCACCTTAGTGCATATGATAGTAAATTGCTCTGAAGTACAGTCTCTAAAAATGCTTTGTAACTATTTGCTAGCCATGGTAACAACATTTAAGAGTAAAGCTTCCACAGAAGAAGTCTGGTGCCTGAGCACACAGCATTGAAGCATGGGAAGTTTGCTCTGGGTTGGGTGAAGCAGGCCACACAGGCGTTCCTCCATCTCAGCCTGACAGGCAGATCCAGACATGATGGCTCAGTGCACACTCTCCAGTAATCACACTGACCTGAGCTAGCAGGGAGAGTAAACAAGCTAATTCACTTCTTAAAGCTGGCATCTCTGCATAGGAATAGTGACCTTGGATGAGGCAAAACACAGTCAAAAGCTGCTAGAGTGCTACAGAGCATCAAAACTTGTCCACACTGACCCCAGGCGAAACACAAAAGAAGAGGGCACAATCACTTCTTCAGAGAAGTGCTCCTGGACAGACACATTCCTGCACAAAGCCAAGTGCAGCACTCACTTTCTGACATGGCAGAGACTTCGTCCTGAATGGCCAGGATGAGCTTGGCCTCCCTGGTGAGGTACTGGCAGCGGCGCTCCTCGTGCTGCAGGACGATGGCGATCCGCCGGGACAGGTTGTGCAAGCAGCTGATCACCGACGGGTCGGCGTTGGCCTGCGTGGGGAGCAGGCAGGTCAGCCCCTCAGCCCCAGCCACAGCCACGCTGAGGGGGCTGCACTGCTGGGGAACTAGCCAAAATGATGCTCTTCAGCAGGTGTCAAAGGTCAGTCCCCCCGGCACTGGTAAAAGGAAGGAATTTTCCCTAGCGGCAACAAAGCTCAAAGGGAAAGAGAAGACTCAGGGGGGTCTAAGCTTGTCTGTGTGCAGCAAATGAACACAGCACATGGAGTATGATGCTCCTATCTGGTTTATTTTTTCCAGCAATTAAGGAGCCTTCTGCCAGCACAGAGACCAAAGAACTCAATTTCACACAGTGAGAACAGAAAGTGTCAAGCAATTTGAAGGGGCAGAGTATGGTGGTGTCAGGTTGAACTCCCCGGGAGCACGAGGACTGTGGTGCCTTTAGCAGCCCACTCAGCCCTGCTCCTGCACTGATGTTTGTCCCAGACACTGCCAAGACAGTAACAAGGTAAGAATTACCAGCACACGATCAACAATTTGATCCCAAACGTTTCACAAATAGGTGCTGGAAAAATCTATCGTGTGAGCACAGCTGACGAGGGGGGCAGGCGGTGGCTCCGGCCTGACTAAGCAGCTGCTTCGTGTTTGTTAAGATATTCAAAGGAATTTACAGTTCTAGCAAGTGATAACTGGGCAAGTAAACTAGCAAACCATGAGTCATCACTTTTGGATCCCCCTGTTCTTGCTGAGTCACGACACGTTGGTTACCCTGCAGCCTCAGCACAGCAGGACCGGGGCTGATTAGAGCATTTGGGCCCGTGCCTGCTCTGTCTGGCCACTGCAGATGGACTCTCATCTTTATCTCAGAATGCCCCCACCCACCCTCTGCAGTGCACTGCACCGTGCAAAGAAACAAATTCCACCTCCTTGCACAGCACTTTCAGAAACTCGACAGGTCTCTAGGAGCCAAGTGTCTCATCTGGCACTAATCCTGGTGCTGCATTACACACACAATGACATCAGCACCATCACCGTGCCCAAAAGCAAGAAGCAAGTTTTCCTAGGAGAACCACTAGAGATCAGATTCTAGAAAAACATGGGCTAGATACAGAAGTCACTGCCTTTCACCAAGCTCTTGCAGTCCTGTGAATGGAGGAGCATTGGTTCCAACACTTCTGCTCCACGACTCAATGTGCCTTGTGGGGAGCCTTGCTCTTCAACAAGCCACCCAGACTGTGGCCATGGCCATACCAGTCACCACTGGAAAGCCAGTGGTAAGAAAAGCACTAGTGCTAAAAAGAAAAAAAGCACAATAAAAAGGTCCTTTCACAAGCAAGGAGCTGGAGGCTTTTAAATCATGACCTCATGTCCAGTCGAGCAGATGTCAACCATGAAAAACCAACCATTTCCAACTCCCTCTTTTATTTTTAAAATGTTTCTTCACACGTGTACGTGCCACAAAACTAATATGATGGCTCCACAGATGTAACCTGTGGGCTGGGAAGAGAAAGGCAGAACTCAAAATTCAAATAATGGTCAAGCATAATGAAATTTCTTGGGGTTTATACCATCTAATTAGCCAGCCCTCAATACAGACACCAACATCTAGTCCATAGAGCAGGCCTGAAAAAAAAAATTCCAAGTGAAAACTATACATTTGCTCCTGGTTCTTGTTGAGTGTCAAAACCCTCTTATTCTTCACTTGTACCTGCTTCTCATTTAATGCTACAGCCACTGCTCCCTGGTACTCTCCTCACAATGATCTCACTGCTAAGAGGAGGAAGCTTTCAAACACTGTCCATTTAATTACAAATAAAAAAAGCCTAGAGCAAAAGAACATGTCTCTGTACCACACAGCATGAGTAAGGGCTCAAAACTGTGCTGTTCTGAGCCACAGCAGGCTTCTGAATGGCTCTGCACTGAGCAAGCTTGGGTTGACCAAGGCCATGGTGGGGGCCTGACTCTTAAGGCTGGCCAAGCACTAGCCACTGGCCACACTGCCTGCTGCCTGTGGAGCAGAACTGAGCACCAAAGGCTGAGCTGTGTGGAGTAGAACAGTCATGTACAGAGAGCAGCACCTGACACACAGGACAGCCAGAGCCAGGCTGCCCTCTTGCCCAGCTTAGCTGGACAAGCCTCAGCTGAAGAGTCTGGAAAACTCACAGCAGACGACCAGCTCTCAAATAACAGAAGACCAGACACATACAGGACTTGCCATTCAGTTCCATTTTGCAAAGTGCTTCCTTGCTTGCCTTTATGCCCTGGTATTTAAAACCAAAACTCTAGAAAATGTCCTGAAGAGAACCACTGTACTTGTTTTTCAGTGGGCTAGAAACTTTGCCACTTGTCAGTGTCATATTCTACAGTGCTGAGGTTTGTTGCTCTGAATTCAAACATCCCAGTGAAATCAGGCACTGACTGTTTTACAGGAGATGACTGGAACGTGAGCCTGCTGCCCTCTCTTACACATCTGAAGCACATCCCCCTGCCAAGTGGAATGAAGATAGTCCTTACCCTTAGTGCAAACACCACGTTGAAGAGAATCATAGTGGGCATCTCTCTCTTTGGTGAGGGATCTGTTTTGGATACCTGAAAAATATTTTTTTAAAAATCCATAAACTAGTGTCAGTTTGATCTAGTAACAAAGTGAAGGAGAAAAAAGAGCCTAACTCAGTCAAATAACCAAATTCCCTGAGAAAAGAGAGCAGGCAAATCCAACTACAGCATCAAATTTTACTTGTAAAAAATAGAACTATGATTTTTTTTTTTAATTAAAATGTCATTAAAGTACAGCACATTCCTCAGCACAGTTGTCAAACACATTAACTAAAGAGAAATCCACAGATCTCTCATGCCAGGACACATCCATTCTTTCATATCCTAAAATCCCTATTTGGATTGAATCAATTTATGAACTAATGCTTTTATCAGAAATAAATACGCTCTAGAACTGCAGTACTAAAATAAAAGGTTTGATTTTCCCTCCCTGCAGGATTTCAAACACATTCTCCAGCCCCTCCCCCAAGTCTTTCTGCAGCAGAAAGGTTCATCCCTAACACAGGCACGGACTTTCTGGAGGGGAGGAACGGAGGAAGCCAAGAGGAGCAAGTTGCATTTGCACATCCAAGACTCACAGTCGCCACAAGATGGAGCACAAAATCCAGAGGACATTCGTGCCACCCCCGAAGCTCCCTGCAGAACACTCCTCTGATCCCAAATGAAAAGACCGGCCAGGCCAAACACCCAGCCAGCCTAACACTGGGTCTCTCCCCAGCCTCTGTGCATGCACAGCTAATGCAGCATCTGAGATGGGCCAAATGCAGAGAAGCTGGCAAAAGAATTTAGAATATTGCTACATAAAAAGTGGTCTGGCACTCATCATCTTGTAACTCCTCAGTCTCATCTGAGTAGGAGTTTGCTGAGCTGTCCTATGGATTCATTTACTGTGGTGTGAACTCTGAAGAAAGCCCAGTCAGAGGCTGTCAGGTTCATCCAGCCACTGTCTATGCTCCACAGGAATTGAGCTCCATCTACCTTCCTCCTAATACCAAAAGGGTCCCAGATTCAGACTCAAAGCAACTAGCAGAGTTGGCTGCCATGTCTAGAAGATTCTGGACACTGGAAAGTTCAAGGGTGCCTACTGGGGTGATAAGACACACCTGAGAAGAATATCCTACAAGAAGTAATTAAAAAGTGTTTACAGCACTTTATAACTTTGTTTTTCTACCCAGGTGCAATTTTATTTAGACAAACTGAAAATGAAGAGAAATCTTGTGCAATTAGGGTAAAACTGACTGGACTGTGGAGAGAAGGTCTAATAATACACAGGGAAAAAATGCAAATACAAATTTTCAACCTCCTTCACAATCACAGTTAGGAAGTTGTGCCCTTTGGACAAGATTAGCAAAATAAAGGAATCTGCACTGTGAGAGAACAGCCTGTTAGGGCTCTGAGGGGACCCAAAGGTTTTGATGGCCCTCACCAGCCTAGCCCATGACCTAGGAGGTCCATGTAAGCTCAGCCCAAGGCCTGGAGGTGTGCCTGTCTCCAGCCCTGTCTCCTGGGTGGGCCTTTGACCTACGTCATCATCGTAGGTGGCTCGTCTGCTCCATGGACCCTCGTTAAGTACATCAAGTTAAGTCTCATTAAGTCCTTCTGCTCCTGGCTGGGGTCCCTGTATGAACCCTGGGCCTGGTTCCTCACTTGCCTTGCCTGCAGCTTGCTGATGGACAACTTGGGGACGCTTGAATCCTGTCTTCCAAAACAGCTTAAACACTGGAGGTCTGAGTCTGGGTGATTCTCTGTCACGTTCCTCGTAGACTCACGACCGAGTTTCAAAAGTGGAACACTAGCATCTTCTGATGCTTGAGGCCAGCTCCTCACTTGCATTGAAGCAGTCTGGTCCTCTAAATATCAAGCAGCAGTTGCCCACAATCTGTTTGCACCTCTAATTATAGATAGGAAGGACGATAGAATTGGCAAGGAGATATTTTTTCCTGAAAAAGTGAACGACTTAGTAAGGACCATAGCCTAGGTGGCAACTGCTTTCATTCCAAGCAGCTAAAACTCAGGTCATGGAGCAATTGGTCAATCTGGAGGTGTGCCTGACTCAATGCAGACAGCAACCTGACTTTGTCCCCAAGACAATATTAGACCTCTTTCAGTATTCTACCTATTGAACTGTCAAGATTCATCTTCAGCACCAGTAGGAGTTAAAAGCCAAAGAAGGCAGACGTGGCTTCTAGCACTTGTGAAGGTTTTGGGTTTGGGTTTTTTTTTTCTAACTAACTGCCATACTAATTAGAGGTGCTAAAAAGCTAACTTGCAATAACTAACATAGTGAGAAACAGCTTTTTGAGCTGGAGTGCTTAGTGTTACTTCTCCCTACCCACACTGCTTGCCTACAGGAACAGGAAGGGGCTTTCTGTGAATCCCTGACACAGCTCCCTCAGTTTGCCATTCACTGCATTTATCTGGAGCTAAGTAAAAGCACCAGGGACTAAAAATGGGACCAGAAGCCAACACGCCCACTCTGAATTCTGAGTTTCCTAACAAAGCCAAGCAGTTTGGAAAGAAGGCAGGTCCCCAGAGGAGACTTCTACTGTACCTGCCCAAGGGCATGCTGGAGCAACGTGGGATGGCCAACAAAGCGAACGTTATCAATCTTCAGCTCAAATTTTTTGCCACACATATCTGACTTGGTAGCCAAAATTGTTGCCAGGATGACATCCGAAAACCTTGAAGAGCAGAAACAGAAGTTATTACCATTTTCAAAAAGCACACCCCCAGAATATTCCTCCAAATACAGATACCTTCAGCTCATTAAAGTATTGTGAATTGTGTCTAAACTGCTGTACCTGAAGTACCACCAATTATGGAAAATTAAGAACACCTTAATTACATCTCTCAGATCATCACAATTATAAAACAGGAAGCATTCACAACAAAGACTGCAGGGTCATGCTTATTTAATTACATGCTCAGCAAAATACATTGGAAAGATTAGATGCAGGTTGTTTAAATATAAAAACAGCTCGAGTTAGCCATTGCCTGGATTTAGCTGCAGGTTAATGAACTTACTAAGCAACTACATATTGACACAGCCTGTCACTCAAGCACAACAGAGATCTTTAAGCCACCCAGTATGGCAGAGGGGAAGGCAAGAAAGAGCTGATTCAGTTAGAAGAAACACACAACCGGTTTGTCCTTCCTCTCCCAAATTTCATCAGTGTGACTCAACAGAATTGAATGAGTGGTCAGCAGACCACCAGCACCCTTTGGAGAGCAGCCTGGCCTCACTGGGGCTTTCTCACTTGATAAACCAAGCTGAGGCAAACTTCTGGCAGGACAGGCCCTTCCCAGCACCAGCCATGATGTTACTGGACTGCTCTGCATCAGTGGTGGGAAGAAGGCAGTGGTGAGACAGGAGGGCAAATACCTACAAGGAGTCTGCCCTGTAAAAGATTCTTGCTACTGCTGCAACAATGGGGAAGAATCCAGTGTGACAAGGGAGGAATTCTGCAGCTGCCATTCTGATGGCATTGCAACATTGCTCTGCTCTTTACAAACATGAGAGAGTGGAGCTCAAACCCACAGGGAAGAGGATCTAAGTCAGCTGCTGGACAGAACTCCTTGTTCTAGAACAGGAGTGGTGCAAGGGTTGATATTGGCAAGTTCCTTCCTCCTCTGATTTCTCAGAGGCTCCCATTTAACCACATGGGTTTCAAACCAGTTTCCCATGAGACAGGTTTTTTAACAATGAAAATTCTAATTTCATTTTCTTTATTGACATTCAGGGATGTGTGTCCCTTCAGACCATCCCCTCCCCCAGCAGGCAGGTATCCCAGATAACCCAGTATCACTCTGAGAGAGGGGCAGGCATGGGTGTGTGCTGTGCTCACCTTATCTCTCAGCCACAAGCAAGCCCTTGGTGCCCAGAGAAGGAATTAATGTGCCATACTCCTGGTTTGCTCTGAGTGAGTTACGGAGTGCTACAGAAATTCAGACAAATTCATCTGCATATGACCCTGGGAGTATTTCTTTTATTAGATCTACCTAAACTGAAGATGAAGGACATCACGGGGAGGTTACACACTGCAACAGTCCCTAGTGTTTGTACAGACATGTTGTCCTGACCAAAGCAGGCTTATGGAATGAGCAGCTGTGTACAGACTTCGAAGTCCCTGACCCCTCAGCTCCAAACACAGCTAAAGGGCAAGCAGAGAGATGGGCAGACTAGCCAGAGATTCCTGGGGCCACTGAGCCCACGCTCCTCGGCCACCTCACTGTGCTGGGCTGAACAAGACCCATTGCTCCTGAGGAAAGGGCAGTGTCCTCAACAGGACCCAGACTGACAGTCCCTGGAGGTGACACTCAAACCAGGAAAAAGGTCCCCATGACAGCAGTGAGCTTTTCCCCATTTTCACCCTGTTCTGCTGTGCTCGTTAATTGGCTCATGGTGGAGCCAGGAAGACTGTAACAGTGAGGGATCCAAAACGAGCATATGTTTGGGGGGGTGAAGGGGAAAGGAGGGCAAATGACAAAATGCCTGCTTGCTGGTGAGAAATTAGTTACTCTTCCCTCCCCCAGCCTTGGCAAATGATACCTTGGGAGCTGGAAAACTGATCATGATGATGACTTTCACCGCTGTTAAGATTTGGCTTTCACCAGGAATTACAGCAGCAGATCTTCCAGCAGCTAAACGTGGTGCTGAGGGTGTTCAGTGGTGCCCCAGGGGAGCCTGGGACACCTACAGCCCTCTGTCCACCCTACCCTGCAGGTGTAAAGTCCTTGGTATCTTCTCAGGAGCAGAGATTTCGCCTTCTGAGAGAGCTCTGCAACTGCAGCCAGCTGACATGCTCAGGGTACAAAGCCCTGTGATGGGTTACATAGGTGCTGCCTGATGGGTGCAGACACCTGGTAGCACCACAGGCTCTCCTGAGAGTGACCTGGACTCCAGCTCCATCCTCCTGGTCTAGCAACCTAGAATTATTGGGTTTGCTGGTTTGGGGGGTTTTTCCTCCAGTGCTTTACATAATTTGTACATCTCTTATGCCTCAGGGTGTTAGGGAGGTTGAGGGACAGCAGATACGTTATTCCCATCGTTTCACTGCATCATCTCATGATAGAAAATAACACTTCTACTTTTAATATTTTAATACTGACTTCCTAATCTCTGGGGTATATAAAGACAACCTAAAAATACTGACTTATCAGAGCCCAGGAGTTTGTTAGAAGCAGATTAGGTTTCGCAGTCGGGCGGCAACAGCCCCTTCTCCTTTTCTAAGCTCAGCCTGAGCACTGCGACTTCCAGAAGGGAGCAAACCTCCCCTGGACTAAGGAATTCAGCTGGCAGAACCTAAATACAAACAACAAAAGCTTTGATTTGCCCAAAATATCCTACACTCCTGTCCTGAGCTCAGCGCAGCAGCGACAGCAGACAATCCAGCAGCACAGCACAAACCAAACCAGTGCAGATGGACTGCTGTCACCAGCATCTCCTCTGGAAACCCAGCTGAAACAACAACTGCTGGACCACACGGAAAGGGGGGGAGCAAACAATCTCTCACACAAGTGCTCCTCTTCCCCAGGAATGGGGAATCATTTTTTGTATGCCACCGGAATTCAAAGTAAGGTTTTCATAAGGAATTCTTCTTTGAAGTGGTTTAGAATGGGAGCTGAGTGAGGTGAGCATCTTTCTGTTGAGGGAGGACTCAAGATGCAGTTGAATACTTCTGGGGCCCTGGGTGGAGATAAACACTGTTCCAGCAGGGACAAGTACACCCAGCTCAGTGGGACACCGGGCACCAGCAACCAGCACAGCGGCTCCAAACCAGCTCTCTGAGGAGCCCTCCACAAGTGGCATTAAACAGTTCACTCACTGTTCTGTACTTCTAAATCATTGCTCATCAGAAAGCAATTTGGTTTAGGGCTGCCTGTTGGAATAACTACAATGCCAAGGCCACACTTGTTGCATTCTCAGAGGATCAAAACTTTCCTCAGCTCACAGAGGGAAGGGTACCACACCCATTCTGGATACCCTAGGGAAGCACAGAGGTGTTAGTAGGACCTTTGTAATTATCCTAGCATAAACCTTTAGCAATTCATTTCCTGCAGACACTGTGATTTAGCATATAATTATCTCATCATTGGGTGTAAAACAAGAAACCAGAAACAAAGCACAATGAAAAGGATGGTGAGAAAAGAAAGCCATTCTAGACAAAGGTGATTGTTTAGAACGTTTGGTCTTACCCCGAAACCAATTGCTCATCAGTTAGAGGACATTGGTCTCTGAAATGGGAACATGGCCATAAACACAAAACAAAACACAACAGAAGAAAATAAACGAGGCAAATACACAAAATACAAAAAAAAAAGAAAAAAAAAGAGATATAATATTAAAAACTAGGATGAACTATTCAAGGTTAAACTCCTGTAAAAGAAATAAAACTATTGAGAAGAGTCAAAAGTTAATGGTAGGTGAATTCTGAGGATATACTGAAGCTTAGACTGAGAACATGGAGAAACAGGCATCTCAGTCTGCTAGCACTGGAGCCTGAAATGGGTTCCCATGATGTGCTGCATTTTTGGAGCTGTATTTACACTGTACTTTTAGGTTCATGCTTACCTGAAGAGAAAACAGAAGAGGTCACAGCCTGGCTTAGAGCAAATTCTAAACTTCCATTCCTTTTCTAGACTATTACCAGTGCTCACACCAAAGGAACATCCCACACAGCCCCAAGTGACCCACAGCTCTCCACAACTGGTCCTGGTGCTTCCACACCCATGAGACCCAGAAAAAGAGGATGCCAACCATTTATTGCTGCATGCACAGCCAGCAAAGGGCCACTGCTGCTCCCCCAGGGATCTAAACAATAGGTACAAGCCTGGCCAACTCGCAGCACAAGCACAGAGTCGTTTTCTGTCTGTCATTTTCTCACTCTCTGTCTGGCAACAAGCAGAAATTTAGGGAAAATTAGGCTGAAAAAAGTTTTCAAGGCAAAAAACTGAAAACCTCCTTTAGAAAAGGTACTAAGCAAAGCTCTGTTAACAGCTGGGCTCACTTTTGTATGAGAGAAACAAATACCTATCTTCATTTCAACAGTCAATTGCTTCTTTTTCCAAATAACAATGAGAAAAAAGAACTTGTTTCCTGAAACAAATTTCCTAAATATACTGAAAAATGAATCTGATAAAAGCTTTATATTGTCCAAGTTAGAAGGGGGGGGACAAAATGAAACCCTCCAACAATTATTTACTCAAAAAGACAGCAGATTTCTCCTAGTCATGTTGAAAAGGGAACGTAGAGCAAACCCAAATGACAAACCATACAAAGGGGGTGATATTACAGGAAGTGTGTTTAAAGGGATGAATGGAAAAGCAGGGGCTCACAGAAAGGAAGCCTTTCAGAACAAAACCAAGGAAGAACACTGGAGTCTAGTGAAAGAGGGACAGAGGATACAGAGATGTTATCACAGGAGATCTACTGTTTGTTAGAAAGGGACATTCACGTCCTTGTTTGTCCCTAACTTGGGGTTTTTATAACAGAAGCATTTGGCCAATTAATGACATCGATGCTGTCAAACTTCCCAAACCTCCTTCAGTTAGTCAGTTATGCTGCTAAAAAATGCCAAGTCTGCTGTAACATCTTACTGTACCTGCACCTTCATCAGAATTGCTGCTTGCTGACCACACCACCTTCAGAAAAGCTACAGAAAAAGTTTAAAATCAGTGTAACAAAGCATTACCTTATGGCTTCAAAAGAGTAATTACCTCACGTTTTTCAGGGGGGAAAAAAAAGCCCAGACTGGCAGACATCTCTGTGAGCTGTGAGGGTTATGTTTTACTGGTAAACCCCTCAAAAACTGAAGGATGTTTTTGAAAAGAGCACGTGATGAAAGCCTGAGAAGAAGCCAACAAAGACAGACACTTGACAGGCAATTTGTTTTGACAGTGACAGACTCTTCTGAAATACCCATTTGTTCCATGGCCACCACCAACACACCTCAACCACTTCTGCTGCTTGACTTGCTTTTAAAAGGGAGAAAAATCTCTATTCTGAAAACCCAAACACACAGCTCCACCGAGGAGAAATGAACACAGGCAAATACACATCAATAGCCCAGAGGTAGGATTGTCATGAATAGGCTGCCATGTCTATAAAAAAAACAAAAAGCTGAACAATGACCAGGAAACCTGAGCCTGAAGGCTAAAAGAAATCCAGTTATGCATAAAAATATGCTATATGGAAAAGGGGAGTTAAGGCAGCTTAGCTGATCTCATTTTATCCTTTCTGAGGCCATAAAGAAATAGATACACCCCAACTGCTCAGGAAAAGTCAACTCAAAAGTAGCTCATCTGGGTTCCAACAGCTTGGGAAAAAGCAACAGTGACTCTCACCCAGGATACAGCTGGTGCTGGGCTGCTAGTTCATAAGAACTATTGCAGCAACAAGATAAATCTGAAATAACCTTTGCTACTGAACATGAAAGCACAGGGAAGACTCAACCTTCCAACACTATCAAACCTGCCAGACACCATCAACCCAACCTGGCAGCCTGCTGCTCCAAAGCCTCCCTGGTACTTTCTGTGCTGGAAGAAAGGCCTGGGCACCTACAACTTGCCTGTTTTTCCACCTGTATCAGCAAGTCCAGTGAAAGTAACTCTGCCAACAAACCTCCTCTTGTCTAATATAAATGAACAGTACTCAGTATATAAAGAGCACCAGTGATTTCTTCTACTAGCTGCTAAAACAGAAGAGGACACATTTAGCTGCTGCATCACTTGTATGGGATACAGGGTACTTAAACACTGGCACTGGGAAAAAGCTTTTCAAGGAACAAACTGGAAACACACAAACACTTTTGAAAGAGACCTGAATGTCTGGATGCAGATGCCCAGCCACAGGAGCAGCACAAGCAGTGTGCTGGGCCTTGGTGTCTGGCCTAAATCTTTGTTTGATGTAGGTTACATGCCAGCATATTCAATCTACTTAAAACAAGTTTCAGGAAAATAGGAGCAGCTTTCTCATCTGGCCATAATTTGAATTGATAAAAGCTTTTCCCACACCACTGGAGTAGCCACAAGTGGTATCACACCAAGTCAGCACCACAGCCAACATCCAGCAAACACAGCTCCCTATTAAGTGCTTTGGCCAGCCCACCAAAATGGCAGAGGAGACAAGAATCAGTATCAGATAGAAGCTGGTACTTCCTGCACCACCTCAGCCTATCTAGGGCAACACTAGAGCCAGGGATTCAAACAGCAACCAACAAAATCCACAACAGGGGCTTGCTCCCACTGGAGCTGTGCCCCAGGCTGTACTGTGCTCCCTGCAGACCCCACAGGAGGCTGCAGCTGAAGGTTTCCAAGACACCAGAAGAGGCAAGAGATACAAATGACCTCAAGCAAAATGTGTTTTCCTAAAATCCCAGACCTAGAAAAACAAGAGAATTGATGAGGTTTACTGTTATAGGTGATTTCAATTCCAGGTAAACCATTCACAATCACAAAGTTAAGAACAAGGTTACATTTTGTGAGGGTGGGATCTACATTTCTTTTTTTTGAGGCAAGAGAGCTTCTTTTTTACTCTTACATGAAAGAAGACCAGCAACTACTTCATTTTATTAATATTGGAGATTAAAACATGTATCACAAAAGAAGATCTGCAACAGAACTATGGGCCAACAGACAAAATGAACTTTTCTTTCCCAGATTTGTCTCATATCTGATAGAGACAAATTTAGAACCACGCAGCAGATTTCAACTTCTCCACAAAAAAACTAATTAGAGGGTCCATTTGTACATAGATGCACGCTGAACACCACCCTGCCTATTTTCAGTGCATCTGTTACCCACTGAATTCCTGCAGTGGAAAAACTATCTTTAAGTCTCAGTTTCCTTTTGAGCTACTACTTCACCCTGCAGACACAAAGGCAGCTCTATCTGGAGAAACAAAATTAGTTATTCATTAGTGCACAGCAGTTCCATACAACAATGACATGAGCTAGGGAAGAATCTGAGGCAACTGAACAATATGTCCAGTTAGAGGTAGGCAGGTAAAGAGAAGTGGAATTTTGCCAGAGGATTAATACTCCTAGTTTTGAAAGAGTAACATCACTTTTCTAATGAGTACCAAATACCTGACATATACCTTGCCCAGAAAACAACAGAATCAGCAGCATCCCCTCATGAGATACTCCTCATTACTAAGCACTAATTTGCTCATAATTTGGTTTTAAGGCACTTTTTGGCAGTTGGTTTTCCACACAGTCTGAGAGAACTCGCCTGCAGGCAAGAGAGCAAGGGGCCATCTCTCCTCTGTTTCAAACTCTTAGGCAAGAAGAAATGTCTTCCCCTACCTGGAGTCCCCATCTTGATCTTCTGTGGTGTCACCAGAGCTATTCACAGCATATCGACTCCTTGGTTTATCTGAAGAAAGAATAAAGACAACTTGTTTCAAAGAAACAATCTCCTTCAAAGTGTGTGCTAAGGGAACACCTGTCTGTGCCCTAATATTGAAAGCAGAAAAACCCTTCTTTTTTAGGTAGAACTACCAGATCTTGTTTCTTCTATTCTCATTCAAAAACACATTAAAAAACTAGAAGAGGTTTTCATCTTCAGGGGACAGAGAGGAGAAAGTAAAATATTTACAGGAACAACTTTTCTCTCAAGTGCCAAGTAACAGTTTGTGAGGGAGCAGAAAATAAAATTCTGACCAATGCATTTCCCTCATGACTGCTCAGGTTTCAGGACAGTGATAATGCTGAAGAAGCCCCTCCTGTAGTCACAGGTATCAAAATGAAGAGAAGCAGCCAGCCAAAAAAAAACAACCAACTCTTTGCAGATTTTACCTATAAAAAACAAAAAGGGGTTGAAAGATGATTCTCTCCTGGTAAAAAGTGCCTCATGACTTTGACAAGGGGCATCAAAGCTCTTGTGATATATAGCAGTTAGTTGTCAAACAGCCTCATCACTGCAGCACCTTGAGGCCACACAGCTAGACACTGGCCCATGGGCAAGGCCAGGAGGGACACTGGCCACAGCCATCCTGCCTCTAGCCCCCCGAGACTGCAGGCAGGTCCGAGTCCAGCCCCAGATGCCATCCTGGTGTCTTCTGAAGACACTTGGTATCTTCTGAGTCCTCTCTCCCAGATTGGTGCCCTCACTTCCCACCCTGCCTCCTCCTTCCCCTACAGCTTTTAAAGCCCCCCCAGCACTCAGCTGGTCCAGAACAGCGACAGGCACTGGGTGGGTAACAACACCTGGCACTGCATGCTTCAGTTAAAGTGGGGGGTGAGGGGTGCCAGGGAACCCTGGAGTATGAGGGGCAGGCCCCCACGGTCTGAGGGCTGCCAGACCCTCACAGAGGGTATAAGGTGAGTGACAGGGGCCAGACCCCATGGTGTGAGGGGTGTGGGTGTGAGGAGTGCTAGGCTTCCACAGAAGGCATGAAGTGAGTTAGGGGTGCTAGGCCCCCACAGTACAGGCTGTGGGTGTGATGGGTGCCAGGCCCTCACAGAGGGCATGAGGTGTGTGATGGGTGCCATGCCCTCCACGGTGTGAGGGGTGCAGGTGTGAGTGGTTCCAGGCTGCCCCAGAAGGTATGAGGTGTGTGATGGGTGCCAGGCCCCCAAGGTGTGAAGAGTGTGGGCGTGAAGGATGCCAGGCGCCCACAGAAGGTATGAGGGGAGTGAGGGGTGCCGGGCCCCCACGGAGGGCATG